>NC_057794.1:146618258-146812819 GCF_018294505.1 Triticum aestivum | reverse complement strand
CCGCATAGCCCAGTGCCCGCGCCCGTTGACCCGCTAAGTCATGTGGGCCTATGACACGGGGGCCCCACGGCCCCAAAATGTTAAAAAAAGGAATATCAAAATAAATAAATAATAATAATAATAAAATTAATTAATTAATTAATTAATTAAGGAATTAATTAAGTTAATTAATTATAATTAGGTTAACCTAATCACTAATTAACCTAATTAACTGTTAGTTAATTAAAACAGTGTATGACATGCGGGACCCACACGTCAGATTGACCCAGTCAACTCCCTGTTGACTACTGACGTCATGCTGACGTCATGATGACGTCAGCATGCACTATTCTGGATAATGTTAGAATTAAATAGTTAAATAAATTCTAAAAATGATTAAAACTTTAGAAAATCATATAAAATAAACCGTAGCTCAGATGAAAATACTTTCTACATGAAAGTTGCTCAGAACGACGAGACGAATCCGGATACGCAGTCCGTTCGTCCGCCACGCACCCCTAACATATCAAACTCGCAACTTTCCCCCTCCGGCTCCTCTGCCCGAAAACACGAAACACCGGGGATATTTTCCCGGATGTTTCCCCCTTCGCCGGTATCTCCTATCCCTACGTTAGGTCACCCCTAGCACAACGTATTGCCGCGTCTTGCTTTGTTTTACATTTGATTGCTCTGTTATTTATTGTGTTCCCCCTCCGTTACTCCTTTCCGGTAGACTCCGAGACCTATGCTGATGCCCCTGTGGTCGACTACGTCACCGACGACCCCTCCTTGTCTGAGCAACCAGGCAAGCCCCCCCATTGATCACCAGATATCGCCTATTCTACTCTATACTGCTTGCATTAGAGTAGTGTAGTATGTTACTGCTTTCAGTTAATCCTATACTGCTGCATAGCCTGTCCTTGCTACTACTGTTGTTACCTTTATCTGCTTTCCTACTGATTAGTATAGGATGCTAGTGTTCCATCAGTGGCCCTACACTCTTGTCCGTCTGCCATGCTATACTACTGGGCCGTGATCACTTCGGGAGGTGATCACGGGCATATACTATATACTTTACACAGTTACATTACCTGTGATACTGTTCGGAGACGGGGACTGAAGGGGCAGGTGGCTCCATCCCGGTAGAGGTGGGCCTGGGTTCCCGACGGCCCCCGACTGTTACTTTGTGGCGGAGCGGCAGGGCAGGTTGAGACCACCTAGGAGACAGGTGGGCCTGGCCCTATTCGGCGTTCGCGGATACTTAACCCGCTTAACGAGATCTTGGTATTTGATCTGAGTTGGCTACGAGCCTATACGCACTAACCATCTACGCGGGAGTAGTTATGGGTATCCCGACGTTGTGGTATCAGCCGAAGCACTTCAGACGTCAGCGACGGAGCGGCGCGCGCCGGATTGGAACGTAAGCCTGCTCTTGTATTAAGGGGGCTAGTTCTGCTTCCGGCCGCCCTCGCAACGTGCAGGTGTGCTATGGGCGATGGGCCCAGACCCCTGTGCGCTTAGGTTTAGACTGGCGTGCTGGCCTCTCTGTTGAGCCTAGGTGGGGCTGCGACGTGTTGATCTTCCGAGGCCGGGCATGACCCAGGAAAGTGTGTCCGGCCAAATGGGATCGAGCGTGTTGGGTAAGTTGGTGCACCCCTGCAGGGAAGTTAATCTATTCGAATAGCCGTGATCTTCGGTAACAGGACGACTTGGAGTTGTACCTTGACCTTATGACAACTAGAACCGGATGCTTAATAAAACACACCCTTCCAAGTGCCAGATACAACCGGTGGTCGCTTTCTCTCAGGGTTACGAGGAGGGGATCGCCGGGTAGGATTATGCTATGCGATGCTACTTGGAGATGCTACTTGGAGGACTTTAGTCTACTCTCTTCTACATGCTGCAAGACGGAGGCTGCCAGAAGCGTAGTCTTCGATAGGACTAGCTATCCCCCTCTTATTCTGGCATTCTGCAGTTCAGTCCACTAATATGGCCCTTTACACATATACCCATGCATATGTAGTGTAGCTCCTTGCTTGCGAGTACTTTGGATGAGTACTCACGGTTGCTTTCTCCCCCCCCCCTTTTTCCCCTTTCCTTTCTTTCTGGTTGTCACAACCAGATGCTGGAGTCCAGGAGCCAGACGCCACCGTCGACGATGATTCCTACTACACTGGAGGTGCCTACTACTACATGCAGGCCGCTGATGTCGACCAAGAGTAGTTAGGAGGATCCCAGGCAGGAGGCCTGCGCCTCTTTCGATCTGTATCCCAGTTTGTGCTAGCCTCCTTAAGGCATACTTGTTTAACTTATGTCTGTACTCAGATATTGTTGCTTCCGCTGACTCGTCTATGATCGAGCACTTGTATTCGAGCCCTCGAGGCCCCTGGCTTGTATTATGATGCTTGTATGACTTATTTATGTTGTAGAGTTGTGTTGTGATATCTTCCCGTGAGTCCCTGATCTTGATCGTACAATTTTGCGTGCATGATTAGTGTACGATTAAATCGGGGGCGTCACATAGCTAGATCAAGAGTTCGTGGGACGTCACCGAGCCGAATGTGTGCAGATCACGGAGGTGCCATATTTTCAGTACTAGGATCGGTCGATCGTGAAGACGTATGACTACATCAACTGTGTTGTCATAATGCTTCCGCTTACGGTCTACAAGGGTATGTAAACAACACTCTCCCCTCTCGTTTTTATGCATCACCATGATCTTGCGTCTGCGTAGGATTTTTTGAAATTACTGCGTTCCCCAACACTTGCGTGTAGTCTCCTACTGGATTGATACCTTGGTTCTCAAAAACTGAGGGAAATACTTACGCTACTTTGCCGCATCATCCTTTCCTCTTCAAGGGAAAACCAACGCATGCTCAAGAGGTAGCAATAAGGATTTCTGGCGTTGTTGCCGGGGAGATCTACGCACAAGTTAAGACATACCAAGTACCCATCACAAACTCTTATCCCTCCCATTACATTATTTGCCATTTGCCTCTTATTTTCCTCTCCCCCACTTCAGCTTGTCATTTTATTCGCCCTTCTTTTTCTGTTCATCTCTTTTTGCTTGCTTCTTGTGTGTCCGTATGTTAGATCGTTTGTTTCGTCGTCATCGCTAGTCCTTTATGTGCTCCTTTGTCTCCCGAGTTTGAAGTTCTTCACTTCAAACAAAGACAAGGAGAAAACTTAAAATATGCTTGGTATAGGATGATGGAATCTTATCGTAATTGCACCTTAGAGGTGAGTTTTAGAATTTTACTTTGCAATTTTTATGTTGGACTAAATATGTCCCATAGACAACTCTTGGATTGCGTTGCCAAAGGAAATTTTATCGAAATTGATCCTAGTATTGCACATGAAATCATAGAGGGAATAGTGGGAACAGTACCTCAACAAAAGGGGCAACATCACACCCAGGAAGAGACACAAGTTTTTGAGAAGATTTGCGAAGTAACGAAAATTTTACAAAAGTCTCTTGAACCTCTTAAGAGTGTTAGCGGAACCTTCACCGCATGAATAAGTTGATTACCCTTTGCAATAAGAGGTTGGATTCTTTAGATCTAAAAATTACTGAATATGAAGGGAAATGTAAACAACCTCCCGGATTCGAGCATGACTCCGCTAAAAAATTAAAACCAAATATGACAATACCTAGATCTATTCTTGCTTTTATGCCTAGCTAGGGGCGTTAAACGATAGCGCTTGTTGGGAGGCAACCCAATTTTATTTTTGCTTCTTGCTTTTTTCTGTTTAGTAATAAATAATTCATGTAGCTATGTTTAGATGTGGTTTTATGTTTTTAATTAGTGTTTGTGCCAAGTAGAACCTCCAGAAGCATGTTAAGTATGTCTGGACGCCTGAGTGTGACGTCGCTTTCAACACCCTCAAAGAGAAGCTAGTCACAACTCCTGTTTTGACTCCTCCTGATGAATCCAAGCCATTTGAAGTATTCTGTGATGCTTCCCTTCAAGGTCTCGGTGCTGTGTTGATGCAAGAGAAGAAAGTTGTGGCCTATACCTCTCGTCAGTTGAAGCCCAACGAAAAGAACTACCCCACTCACGATCTTGAGTTGGCGGCAGTTGTCCATGCATTGATAACATGGAGACATCTCTTATTGGGAAGGCAAGTGGACATTTTCACCGATCACAAGAGCCACAAGTATATCTTCACTCAACCCAACCTTAATCTCAGGCAAACTTGATGGGTCGAAATGATTCAGGAGTACAATCCGAGTATTGAATATACTCCAGGCAAGGTGAATGTGATTGCAGATGCTTTGAGCAGAAAGGCTTATTGCAACAGTCTAATTCTCAAGCCGTTTCAACCGGATCTTTGTGAGGCTTTTCGCAAGCTGAATCTTCAAGTTGTTCCTCAAGGCTTTCTTGCCAACCTTAGAGTCTCTCCTACTTTGGAAGATCAAATTCGTGAGGCACAACTCCTGGATACCATGGTGAAGAAGGTGAAACATGGTATTGAAAAGGGTACTCCCAAATACAAGTGCTATCGCTTGGATGACAAAGATACTCTTTTCTTCGAGGATCGAATTGTGGTTCCAAAAGGTGATCTGAGAAAAGTCATCATGAATGAGGCACACAATTCCCTCCTATCCATTCATCCTGGAAGTACAAAGATGTACCATGACCTCAAGCAGTCGTATTGGTGGACTCGAATGAAGCGAGAGATTGCTCAATTCTTGAATGAATGTGATGTCTGTAGAAGAGTGAAAGTAGAACACCAACGACCAGCTGGTCTCCTCCAACCTCTTGCTATTCCGGAATGGAAGTTTGATCATATCGAGATGGACTTCGTGACTGGTTTTCCTAAGTCCAAGCGTGGAAATGATGCTATCTTCATTGTCATTGACAAGCTTACCAAAGTGGCTCATTTTCTTCCTATCAAAGAATCTATCACAGCAGCTCAGCTGGCAGAGCTATACACCTCCAGAATTGTCTCCTTGCACGGCATTCCACAATTGATATCTTCAGATCGTGGAAGCATCTTCACTTCTAAGTTCTGGGACTCCTTTCAGACGGCCATGGGCACCAACATTCGTTTCAGCACAGCTTTCCATCCTCAAACAAGTGGCCAAGTCGAGCGAGTCAATCAAATCCTTGAAGATATGCTCAGGGCTTGTGTCATCTCTTTCGGTATGAAGTAGGAAGATTGTCTTCCATATGCCGAGTTCTCCTACAACAACAGCTTCCAAGCGAGTTCGGGAAAGGCCCCATTCGAAATTCTCTATGGCAGAAAGTGTCGTACTCCTCTCAATTGGTCTGAGACAGGTGAACGCCAACTTCTTGGCAACGACTTGATCACAGAAGCCGAAGAAATGTGCAAAGTCATTCGTGAGAATCTCAAAGCCGTGCAATCGCGCCAAAAGAGTTACTATGATAGCAAGCACCGTGACTTGGCTTTTGAAATCGAAGACCATGTCTACCTCCGCGTCTCTCCAATGAAAGGCACTCATCGCTTCGGTATCAAAGGGAAGCTTGCCCCTAGATACGTGGGTCCTTTCAAGATCATTAGCAAAAGAGGCGACCTCGCCTATCAACTTGAGCTTCCATCCAACTTCGCAAGTGCTTCACGTGTTTCACGTGTCACAGCTTCCATACGATGTGTTTCACGTGTCACAGCTTCGCAAGTGCTTCAAGACTCCTGAGCGCACTATCAACTTCGAAGAGATCGACCTCCAAGAAGATCTCTCTTATCATGAGCATCCCGTTGCTATTCTTGAAGAAACCGAGCGCAAGACTCGCAACAAGTCAATCAAATTCCTGAAAGTGAAGTGGTCACACCATTCCGACCAAGAAGCCACCTGGGAGCGCGAGGATCACCTCCGTTCCGAATATCCGGAGTTCTTTCAGTCCTAGATCTCGGGACGAGATCCTCTTGTAGTGGAGGAGAGTTGTAACACCCCATTTGTAACATGTCCCATTTTGGCAATATATCAACTTGACCTTCATCCAATTCTTGTGGGTTTTGTCATGCTTGGCCTCATCTTGTTTTGGTTATGTGTGTTATTCTTTTCTTTGTCATGCTCTCCTTACTATATTGCATTTGTGCCTCTTATCATTTTGCATTCATCCTCATCATATAGTGCATTTTCATCTCATGCCACCTCATGTTGCATTTTGTCATTCATGTGGTTGCCATGAGCATCATGGGCATGAACTTTGTCCCCCCTTTCAAACCATTGCACCATCACTTCTCCTCCTTCCCTCTACTTCTTTCTTTTATCAAGTGCTAATTTTTCCTTTCTCTATTAATGTTCATCTTCTCCCTGTAAATCTTGCTCCATGTCATTTACCTATCTGCCAAAGATCTCCTTATTTGAAGTTGTTTTGGTCAGGTTCAAAAATGACCCAAGTTTGAATATTATTCCAACTTGTTTTATTTTTCTACCTCTAAAAATGCCCAATGCAATTTATTCAAATAGTGGATAATTCCAGGAGTCTGAGAATATTTTCTGTATACTCTAACTCCTCTCTTTTTTTCCCTGAGCTTTTCTTTTTCTATTTCTGTTTGCAAAACTAGAAATAGAATAGAAAGCAGCAGTGGGCAGCCCAGCAGCATCACAGCCCGGTTGGTCCTCCTCACTCCAGGCCGGCCCAGCTACCCCAGCGAGCCAGCAGTGCTCGCTCGCTCACCCTCCTTTCCACGCTGGAGCCTGCACCGGCCCCACCTGCAGTGACCCGAGCCCCTGTTTCTCTTCCTCCTCCCTCGCTCGTTCCTCTCACAGTAAAGCAGAGGACAGGGGCACACATGGCCACCGTGGCCACCACGTCCCTCGCTTCTCCCTATAAAGGGCCAACCCAGGGCAAACCTAGGGTTCCTCCTCCTCCGTTCTTTCCCCTCCACGCCGCCGCCACGGGTAAGAGGCACCCACGCCCTGCTTCCCCGCTCCGTTTCCTCCCTGCAGCCACCATGACCGGCCCGAGCAAGAGCTCCTCGCCGGCGTAGGTGCATCGCCGGCTTCCCCTCCGTCGACCCCGAGCACCGCATCGCCTCCCCGAGTCCATTCTGACGCCGATCCAAGCCCAAGGATGCCTTCCCTGACGTCCTCTTCGTCCTCTACGTCGTCTCCTTCTCGGACAGCAAGTCCACCGGAAATCTTCGCCTCCCCGCTGTCGATCTGCTGTGCCACCGGCCTCACCTCCTTGTCATAGGTATACTAGGTATACCCATCCTCCCCCCTGCTCTTTTCGTTTCGTCGATCGGTCTCCGTAGGAGCGGCCAAGATCTCGCTGTCGTCGTGTTCCCGGCGCACCGAGGCGAGTTCTGAAGTTTTCTTCAGTACGGTAGTTCAGAGACAGCCCATGTGCACCTCCTGCTCTGGATCCTCCTAGCCGAGCTCCTCCAGGCCTTGCTGCACCCATGCGCGCACTCTCTCACAGCCTGCCCGCGCCGCACCCTGCTGCTTCCCCCTGCCCGTCGTGCTCGTCGTAGCCCGAGTCGAGCAGATGCTCGAGCTTGAGTACCCCGCGCCAACTCCCGCAGTTGCGCGCACGTTCCCACACCTGCGCCGCTGCACCCGCACTCCCTGGCCTATCCCGCACCCCCGCCGGTACCCCTTGGCTCCGGTGGTCATCGCCGTTGCTCGCAGGCACCGCCGGCGACTTCTCTGCTACAGATGAGAAGGGACCCGTATCAGCTTCAGGTTGCCTCAACTGAAGCAGAGCCCCTACGAAACCAACATCGCGTCCTAGCGCAGCTGGTCGTCGCTCACGCCCTCCACCAGGGAGACCTGGGTTCAAATCCCAGGCGTGCCCCTTTTTATTTTCTCTGTTGATATTCTAGCAGTAGCAGCAGATAAAAGGAGCCGGAGCCCCTTTCCTAACAGACCCGCCTACCTAGCCCAGTGGTTGCCGAAGCAGAGCCACACCGGGGAGACCCGGGTTTGATCCCCCGCGGCTGCATAATTCTTCCCCCCCTTTTTCCATTTCTGTGAGTATGACAGGGTGGCCCCACCTGTCATCCTCCTTAGCCCCTGTGTGTTTTTTTTTTATTTTATTATTTGTTTTATTTCTGTTCCCAGAGAATATTCCAATTCTGGCATGTGGAATCTGTCCTTTTTGGGCAAGTCCAATTCTGGACGTTTCCAATTTTGGAATATGCCATTTCTGTCATTTACCATATAGGGCAGGTCTTATCTTAATGCATTTGTGATGATTTTTCTACAGCAACCCTAACATATTATATATGTTTTTGGGGTAAAAAAATCCCACCAATCCAGTGCTGGCATTAGTTTCTGCATTTGAGCAAGTTCATAATCATGCCATCTCACTTCTTATTGTTGTTTTTGTCTCTTATGTGCTTGTTCATGCAATATGCTAGTTGTTTGTTTTGCACATGAGTAGCTTCATTGTCATGCCTACTTCATGCTAGTACTTGTTCCATGCCATGACATGCCTGGTAGTGAGTTAATCAAGCCTGTTAAGATGCCATGTTAAATCTGTTTTCTGCTATGCCTAGTAATTCCACTAAGTCTGTAGAAACTGTTATCTCTTGCATTATTGCCATGCTAGTTTAGTCATGCTCTAGTGGTTTTTAGATTGAGCTCAGTGTTCATGTTTTGTAGGGCATCTCCTGTACATCACTGTTATGCATCTTGTTCATATGTTTGGGTGCTATAGCTTTTTCATACTTTGCATCCAAGTGGCCATGTTGCCGTTTGCATTATATCTTGTCTTGCTTGTCTTTTGCAAACCGTGCATCCGAATCCGGTGATCTCTATATCAATTCCAACCGAAATCATCTCATCTTTCTAGCGGCATACTTGGTTTTCCAAGTTGATGGCTTGTTCATCATCTTTCCTTCTGAAGCACGCATACGCTTTGCATATCACCTCTCGCATATCATGACATGTTTTGCATCATGATGCCTGTGCATTGCACCGTGATTTATTGTGGTTCCTTGCTTGTGTTATTGCTTTGGGTAGAGCCGGGAGACGAGTACGTGAACAAGGAACCTGTTGAGTACGCTAACGAGGATCCAGCCTTCGTCAACTCTGAGAACCTTGCAGGCAAGATGACCATACCTTCGAAATCATTTCTATCTTTGCTTGCTAGTATTCGCTCTTTCGCTATGTTAGCCCTGCCTGCCTTTGTTTACCATGCCTACCTATTGCCATGTCAACCCTCTAACCAACCTGTCCTAGCAACCATTGATTGGCCATGTCACCGCTTTTGCTCAGCCCCTCTTATAGCATTGTTAGCTGCAGGTGAAGATGAAGGTTGTTCCAGGTCGGAACGTGGTTACTTTGGGATATCCCAATATCTCCTGTTTAAATTAATGCACCTTATATACTTGGTAAAGGGTGGAAGGCCTGGCCTTATGCCCGGTGACTTGTTCCACTCTTGCCGCCCTAGTTCCGTGATACCGGTGTTACGTTCCTTGAGTTTGCGTTCCTTACACGGTTGGGTGATTTATGGGACCCCCTTAACAGTTCGCTTTGAATAAAACTCCTCCAGCAAGGCCCAACCTTGGTTTTACCATTTGCCACCTAGGCCCTTTCCCTTGGGTTTTTGTGAGCCCAAGGGTCATCTTTATTACCCCCCGGGCCAGTGCTCCTCTGAGTGTTGGTCCAAACTAGAGCCACTTGCAGCACCACCTCGGGGAAACTTGAGGACTGGTTCTAGTTGTACGTAGTGCTCATCCGGTGTGCCCTGAGAACGAGATATGTGCAGCTCCTATCAGGATTTGTCGGCGCATCGGGCGGCTTTGCTTGACTTGTTTTACCATTGTCGAAATGTTTTGCGAACCGGGATTCCGAGACTGATCGGGTCTTCCCGGGAGAAGGTCTATTCCTTCGTTGACCGTGAGAGCTTGTGATGGGCTGAGTTGGGACACCCCTGCAGGGTATATAATCTTTCGAAAGCCGTGCCCATGGTTATGAGGCAGATGGGAATTTGTTAATGTACGGTTGTAGATAACTTGACACTTGACCTCTTTAAAATGCATCAACCGTGTGTGTAGCCGTGATGGTCTCTTCTCGGCGGAGTTCGGGAAGTGAACACGGTTTGTGTTATGCTTGACGTAAGTAGTTTCAGGATCACTTCTTGATCACTTCTAGTTTCTCGACCAATGCGTTGCTTCTCTTCTCGCTCTCACTTGTGTATGTTAGCCACCATATACGCTTAGTGCTTGCTGCAGCTCCACCATATTACCTCTTACCTACCTATGAGCTTAAATAGTCTTGATCTCGCGGGTGTGAGATTGCTGAGTCCTCGTGACTCACAGATTCTACCAAAACAGATGCAGGTGCCGAGGATACTGGCGCAGATGGCGCAACTGAGCTGAAGTGGGAATTTGACGAGGCCCTTGGTCGTTACTATGTATCGTTTCCAGATGATCAGTAGAGGTGCCCAGTCGGGACGATCGGGGATCTAGCATTTGGGGTTGTCTTCTTTTCATTTGAACTTGACCGTAGCCGGTCTATGAGTGTATTTGAATGATGTATGATCTTAAATTATGTATTGTGTGAAGTGGCGATTGTAAGCCAACTCTCTTTATCCCATTCTTGTTCATTACATGGGATTGTGTGAAGATGACCCTTCTTGCGACAAAACCACCATGCGGTTATGCCTCTAAGTCGTGCTTCGACACGTGGGAGATATAGCCGCATCGTGGGTGTTATATGTGTTTTGCTTGGAGCGTCTTGTATGATTTGAGTATTTGATTTTTACTTTACCACAATCATCCTTGCTGTACACACGTTTTGGAGAGACACACATGAATCGGAATTTATTAGAATGCTCTATGTGCTTCACTTATATCTTTTGAGCTAGATAATTTGGCTCTAGTGCCTCACTTATATCTTTTTAGAGCACGGTGGTGGTTTTATTTTATAGTAATTATTGATCTCTCATGCTTCACTTATATCATTTTGAGAGTCTTTTAGAACAGCATGGTAATTTTCTTTGGCTATAAAATTAGTCCTAATATGATAGGCATCCAAGATGGGTATAATAAAAACTTTCATAAAAAGTGCATTGAATACTACGAGAAGTTTGATACTTGATGATTGTTTTGAGATATGAAGATGGTAATATTAGAGTCATGATAGTTGAGTAGTTGTGAATTTGAGAAATACTTGTGTTGAAGTTTGCATGTCCCGTAGCATGCACATATGGTGACCGTTGTGTGACAAATTTGAAACATGAGGTGTTCTTTGATTGTCATCCTTATGAGTGGTGGTCGGGGACGAGCGATGGTCTTTTCCTACCAACCTATCCCCCTAGGAGCATGCACGTAATGCTTGGTTTTTGATGACTTGTAGATTTTTGCAATAAGTATGTGCGTTCTTTATGACTAATGATTGAGTCCATGGATCATACGCACTCTCACCTTTCCATCATTGCTAGCCTCTTTGGTACCGTGCATTGCCCTTTCTCACCTTGGGAGTTGGTGCAAACTTCACCCGTGCATCCAACCCCCGTGATATGATATGCTCTACCACACATAAACCTACTTATATCTTCCTCAAAACAGCCACCATACCTACCTATTATGGCATTTCCATAGCCATTCCGAGATATATTGCCATGCAACTTTCCACCGTTTCATCTATTATGACATGCTTCATCATTGTCATATTGCCTTGCATGATCATGTAGTTGACATCATATTTGTGGCAAAGCCACCATGCATAATTTATCATACATGTCACTCCTGGTTCATTGCCCATCCCGGTACACCACCGGAGGCACTCATATAGAGTCATATTTTGTTCTAGTATCGAGTTGTAATCATTGAGTTGTAAATAAATAGAAGTGTGATGATCATCATTAATAGAGCATTGTCCCAATAAAAAAAGGAAAAGAAGAAAAAAGAGGGAAAAAAAGAAAAAAGAAATAAAAGGGACAATGCTACTATCCTTTTTTCCACACTTGTGCTTCAAAGTAGCACCATGATCTTTATGATAGAGAGTCTCTTATTTTCTAACTTTCATATAGTAGTGGGAATTTTTCATTATAGAACTTGGCTTGTATATTCCAACAATGGGCTTCCTCAAATTCCCTAGGTCTTTGTGAGCAAGCAAGTTGGATGCACACCCACTTAGTTTCTTTTGTTGAACTTTCATACATTTATAGCTCTAGTGCATCCGTTGAATAGCAATCCCTACTCCTTGCATTGACATCAATTGATGGGCATCTCCCTAGCCCGTTGATTAGCCGCGTCAATGTGAGATTTTCTCCTTTTTGTCTTCTCCATACAACCCCCATCATTATATTCTATTCCACCCATAGTGCTATATCCATGGATCATGCTCATGTATTGCGTGAAAGTTGAATTTTTTTAGAATACTAAAGTATGAAACAATTGCTTGGCTAGTCATCGGGGTTGTGCATGATGAGAGCATTTTTGTGTGATGAAAAAGAAGCATAGCCAAACTATATGATTTTGTAGGGATAAGCTTTCTTTGGCCATGTTATTTTGAGAAGACATAATTTCTTAGTTAGTATGCTTGAAGTATTAGTATTTTTATGTCAATATTAAACTTTTATCTTGAATCTTTCGGATATGAATATTCATGCCACAATAAATAGAATTACTTTGAAAATTAAGTTAGGTAGCATTCCACATCAAAAATTCTGTTTTTATCATTTACCTACTCGAGGATGAGTAGGAATTAAGCTTGGGCATGCTTGATACGTCTCCAACGTATCTATAATTTTTTATTGTTCCATGCTATTATATTATCTGTTTTGGATGTTTAATGGGCTTTTTATGCACTTTTATATTATTTTTGGGACTAACCTATTAACCGAAGGCCTACTGCAAATTGCTGTTTTTTTTCCTATTTCAGTGTTTCGCAGAAATGGAATATCAAACGGAATCCAAACGGAATGAAACCTTCGCGAGGATCATTTTTGGAGCAAACGCAATCCAGGAGACTTGGAGTGGATGTTAAGGAAGCGGCGAGGAAGCCATGAGGCAGGACGGCGCGCACTAGGGGGTGGGCGCGCCCCCCACCCTCGTGGGCCCCTCGTGGCTCCACCGACCTACTTATTTCGCCTATATATACTCATATACCTTGAATACATCCAGGAGCACCACGAAACCCTATTTCCACCGCCGCAACCTTCTGTACCCGTGAGATCCCATCTTGGGGCCTTTTCTGGTGCTCCGCCGGAGGGGGAATCGATCACGGAGGGCTTCTACATCAACATCATAGCCTCTCCGATGGTGTGTGAGTAGTTTACCATAGACCATCGGGTCCATAGTTATTAGCTAGATGGCTTCTCTCTTTGGATATCAATACAAAGTTCTCCTCGATTCTCTTGGAGATCTATTCGATATAATTCTTTTTGTGATGTGTTTGTCGAGATCCGATGAATTGTGGGTTTATGGTCAAGATTATCTATGAACAATATTTGGTTCTTCTCTGAATTCTTATATGCATGATTTAAATATGTTTGCAAGTCTCTTCGAATTATCAGTTTGGTTTGGCCTACTAGATTGATCTTTCTTGCAATGGGAGAAGTGCTTAGCTTTGGGTTCAATCTTGCAGTGTCCTTTCACAGTGATAGTAGGGGCAGTAAGGCACGTATTGTATTGTTCCATCCAGGATAAGAGGATGGGGTTTATATCATATTGCTTGACTTTACCCCTATACATCATGTCATCTTGCCTAATGTGCTACTCTATTCTTATGAACTTAATACTCTAGATGCATGCTGGATAGCGGTCGATGTGTGGAGTAATAGTAGTAGATGCAGAATCGTTTCGGTATACTTGTCACGGACGTGATGCCTATATACATGATCATGTCTAGATATTCTCATAACTATGCGCTTTTCTATCAATTGCTCCACAGTAATTTGTTCTCCCACCATAGATTATGCTATCTTGAGAGAAGCCACTAGTGAAACCTATGGCCCCTGGGTCTATTCTCCATTATATTATTTTCCCATCAACTAGCTATTTCTGTCACCGTTTATTTTGCAATCTTTACTTTTAAATCTATACAACAAAAATTCAAAAATATTTATCTTATTATCTTTATCAGATCTCACTTTTGCAAGTGGCCTTGAAGGGACTGACAACCCCTTTATCGCGTTGGTTGCAAGGTTCTTAATTGTTTGTGCAGGTACGCGGGACTTGCGTGTAGTCTCCTACTGGATTGGTACCTTGGTTCTCAAAAACTGAGGGAAATACTTACGCTACTTTGCTGCATCACCCTTTCCTCTTCAAGGAAAAACTAACGCATGCTCAAGAGGTAGCACAATGTAAATATCTGGTGTTCAAAAAAGAAAATGTAAAGATCTGGCAAGACAATCGGCCCCACACAATTGGCAGTCTATCTCATGGCTCGGGGTTTGGTAGGTGAATGGCGGGGATCATTAATCAGACACGGTTCTGCATTGGAAACCGTCAACTATTATGTTCACACACGGATTGTGGCTATTATGTCCACACACGGATTTTGCTGTGGGAATCGTGTGTAATTCAAACTACAGTACTCATAAATTCCGGCTACCGGCGTTTGTACTGTCCCCGTCGATCTATATTCCGACCGCCAATAAATACTACCTTGCTCACGTTGTCCCGCCTGCATTCTCATCTACATCCTCCCCTCGCTCGCCCTCTCTCTCTCTCTCTCCCTCTCTCTCTCTCCCTCTCTCTCTCAAATCTCTGCCATGGCGCCGCCGTCTGCCGACATGCCGACGAGGAGTCACCGCCCCCCGTGGACGCTCACTCGATTAGCAGCGACGAGGACCCCTACGCGCCGCCTGACGAGGTTGCGCCGGACCCTGAACTTTGGATTGGTTTTGGGGCCAGTACAATCTTTGTCTGTGGAAGTCCCTGCTGTCGGCTGAGAAAGCCCAGCAAGTGGCGTTCAACACGGAGATCGCGGAGGAGGAAGCCAGGTACCAGGTGGCCTGTGAAGCCCATGATGCCGCTTGGAAAAAGGAGGCGACGGAGCTTTGGGGTCGGGCGCGTTGTCGTGCTGAGGAGGTGTACGAAGACAGGTACTTCGCAAGGAAGGTCATAGCCGCTGGCGCCTCGTCGCTGCATGGAGATGGGCCGATAAGCTCCAGCGTGCCACCGACGAGGAGCTCCGGTGGGTGCCCAACGAAATGGCAAGATTGTCTGTGCGCGTACGCCAGCAGGAGGCAGATCGGTACGTCAAAGGCTGTGAGACGGAGGAGGCGGAGTACTGCCTCCGCACTGGGAAGACGTCGCGCACCAGGGAGCTACTGGCGAGGGGCTACCGGAATACTGGCCCCAGGAGGGATTATTAGTTTTAGTATTGTTCGTTTTCCATTTTATGCGTCGTACCTAGTAGTTAAGTATCATCACGTATATGTGATGATATTATATATATATATATATATTCTGTGATGAACTAATGAACATTTAATATATATATATATATATATATTATGAATTCCATTTTCTATCAGTTTTTGTATACTAATTTCAATCTAGATGTTATCATCCACATATACAGAATGGAAAGCATATACACACACATTGAAACAGAACATATAAGAATGGAAAACAGAGTACACACATTGAAACAGAGCAATAAACAGAGCAATACTATGATTGTTGTGAATACGTAGCTATCCACGTCAAAACAACTTTTCAAAATAAAACGCGTCCATGAGACCATGACCAGCATCCCTTGCCTACGGTAGCTCTTGGCTCTGCCTAAACTCGTGCAGGTGTTCGTCCAAGCGGTCGACACGCTCGCGGTACATCTGGAGCGCGATCTCAAGCTCCAAGTTGGCTATTTCATCAGAGATCACCAGCTCGAGGATGCGATGGCCATGTTCATCTACTGCGCCCAGGTGGACACCTGGGCCAAGGAGGCGGTCGAGCCTACGGACCAGCGGGTTGGCATCCAGCGGGCCGCGGACAAGGCGAACGGAGGCACCCATGCGAACGGCATGGCAGGCGTCCGGTGCAAGTATGGCGCGGCCGGCGTCTGGTGCAAGTACGACGTGAGGGCCTCTGCCCACTCCTGGCGAGGAATGGAGGTACTGACCGGACGTGTACCCAGCTGCGACGCCATGTCGACAGCAAGCAAGCACCGACGGATCCGCTCTTGCTGTGCGGCGCGCCGCGCCTCTCGCTCTGCGGCGCTCCAACGGTCTCGCCGTGCGGCGAGCCGCAGCCTATCAGCGCGGATGCGCCTAGCTTGCTCTGCGGCGTGCCATCAATCATGTTGTGCGGCGAGCTGCAGCCTGTCGGTGCTGACATGACTATCTTGATCTGCGGCGCTCAAGCGCCATGCGCCAAAGGTCTGCTCAACCCTGGCTATGACGCGCATCACAACGTCATCCATCGCGTTGCCGGGGAGCGCCTCGGCCTTGACGGGCCATGGTGCCTGCTCGTTTTCCTCGTCGACGAGGTTGATGGCAGAGGCGGTGCTTTGGTGGGTTGGCATGCTTGGAAAAGGTGGATGTGCTACAGGCTACGCTTGTCGCCTCCGTGCGTCACGCGCCACCTATGCGCAATATCGCTGGGTGGTGGGAAACAGGTGAGGAAATGGCAGGAAACGGTGGCGTGTTCATAAAATGCCATCAATTAATGGAAACTTAGCATAGAAGGAACATCGAGCTAGCACAAGAAGGAGATGATGATCAGATGAACATGGACCACACTAGGGAACCATTTCTGTTATTATCGGTATTCGCACATATTTCTGATTACAGACCTGTTTGCGGCGTATCACAAATATCTTGTTATATTGAACTGTTTATGTTCTCTTGCCTCAACGTAAACAGTACATCCGAGTGAACCGCATGCCGTATATCGCACACACCTTCATCTGACTGCCTATTTCTTTTGTGTTGCCTCATCACAAACAGTTCATTCGAGGGAAATGGTCACTGGAAGCGGAACTGTCCCAAGTACTTAGCGGATAAGAAGGCCGGCAATGCCAAAGGTATATGTGATATACATGTTATTGATGTGTACCTTACCAGTGCTCGTAGTAGCTCCTGGGTATTTGATACCGGTGTGGTTGCTCATATTTGTAAGTCAAAACAGGAGTTGCGGAATAAGTGGAGACTGGCGAAGGACGAGACGATGCGTGTCAGGAATGGTTCCAAGGTCGATGTGATCGTTGTCGGCACGCTACCTCTACATCTACCTACGGGATTAGTTTTAAACCTCAATAATTGTTATTTAGTACCAGCTTTGAGGATGAACATTGTATATGGATCTTGTTTAATGCGAGATGGCTACTCATTTAAATCCGAGAATAATGGTTGTTCCATTTATATGAGAGATATGTTCTATGGTCATGCCCCGCTGGTCAATGGTTTATTTTTGTTTAATCTCGAACATGATGTTACACATATTCATAGTGTGAATGCCAAAAGGTGTAAGGTTGATAATGATAGTCCCACATATTTGTGGCACTGCCGCCTTGGTCACATTGGTGTCAAACGCATGAAGAACCTCCATGCAGATGGACTTTTGGGGTCTCTTGATTATGAATCATTTGACACGTGCGAACCATGCCTGGCAAAATGACCAAGACTCCATTCTCCGGAACAATGGAGCGAGCGACCAACTTATTGGAAATCATACATACTGATGTGTGCGGTTCAATGAGCGTTGAGGATCATGGTGGCTATCGTTATGTTCCCTCACCCTCACTGATGACTTAAGTAGATATGGGTATGTCTACTTAATGAAACACAAGCCTGAGACCTTTGAAAAGTTCAAGGAATTTCAGAGTGAGGTAGAGAATCAACGTGACAGAAAAATAAATTTCTTACAATCAGTTCATGGAGGGGAATATTTGAGTCACGAGTTTGATATGCACTTAAGAAAATGTGGAATTGTTTCACAACTTACGCCGCCTGGAACACCTCTGCGAAATGGTGTGTCCAAACGTCATAATCACACTCTATTGGATATGGTGCGATCTATGATGTCTCTTACCGATCTACCGCTATCATTTTAGGGTTATGCTTTAGAGATTGCCGCATTCACTTTAAATAGGGCTCCGTCGAAATCCGTTGAGACGACACCGTATGAATTATGGTTTGGAAAGAAACCTAAGCTGTCGTTTCTGAAAGTTTGGGGATGCCATGCTTATGTCAAGAAACTTCAACCTGAAAAGCTCGAACCCAAGTCGGAAAAATGTGTCTTCATAGGATACCCTAAGGTAACTATTGGGTATACCTTCTACCTCAGATCCGAAGGCAGGATCTTTATTGCCAAGAATGGATCCTTTCTAGAGAAAGAGTTTATCTTGATGACCCACAAGTGTAGGGGATCTATTGTAGCTTTTTGATAAGTAAGAGTGTCAAACCCAACGAGGAGCGGAAGGAAATAATAAGCAGTTTTCAGTAAGGTATTCTCTGCAAGCACTGAAATTATCGGTAACAGATAGTTTTGTGATAAGGTAATTTGTAACGAGTAGCAAGTAATAAAAGTAAATAAGGTGAAGCAAGATGGACCAATCCTTTTTGTAGCAATGGATAAGCCTGGACAAACTCTTATATGAAGGAAAGCGCTCCCGAGGACACATGGGAATTATCGTCAAGCTAGTTTTCATCATGTTCATATGATTCGCATTCGGTACTTTGATAATCGGATATGTGGCTGGACCAGTGCTTGGGTGATGTTCTTACTTGGACAAGCATCCCACTTATGATTAACCCCCATTGCAAGCATCCGCAACTACAACAGAAGTATTAAGGTAAACCTAACCATAGCATGAAACATATGGATCCAACTCAGCCCCTTATGAAGCAACACATAAACTAGGGTTTAAGCTTCTGTCACTCTAGCAACCCATCATCTACTTAGTACTTCCCAATGCCTCCATCTAGGCTCAAACAATGGTGAAGTGACATGTAGTTGACGCTCACATGACACCACTAGAGGGATGACAACATACATCTCATAAAAATATCCAACGAATACCAAATTCACATGACTACTAATAGCAAGACTTCTCCCATGTCCTCGGGAACAAATGTAACTAATCAAAAAGCATATTCATGTTCATAATCAGAGGGGTATTAATATGCATAATGGATCTATACATATGATCTTCCACCTAGTAAACCAACTAGCATCAACTACAAGGAGTAATCAATACTACTAGCAACCCACAGGTACCAATCTGAGGTTTGGATACAAAGATTGGATACAAGAGATGAAGTAGGGTTTGAGATGAGATGGCGTTGGTGAAGATGTTGATGGATATTGACCCCCTGATGATGAGAGAATCATTGGTGATGACGATGGTGATGATTTCCCCCTCCCGGAGGGAAGTTTCCCCAGCAAAACAGCTCTACGGGAGCCCTAGATTGGTTCCGCCAAGGTTCCGCCTCGTGGCGGCGAAGTTTCTTCCCCAAAGCTTTCTTATGATTTTTTCCTCAACGAAAGACCTCATATAGAAGAAGATGGGCATCGGAGGGCCACCAGGGGGCCCACGAGGCAGGGGGCGCGCCCAGGGGGTAGGGCGCGCCCCCCACCCTCGTGGCCAGGGTGTGGCCCCCCTCTGGAAATTTCTTCGCTCAATATTTTTTATATATTCTGGAAATAACTTCCATGAAGTTTCAGGACTTTTGGAGCTATGCAGAATAGGTCTCTAATATTTGCTCCTTTACCAGCCCAGAATCCCAGCTGCCGGCATTCTCCCACTTCATGTAAACCTTGTAAAATAAGAGAGAATAGGCATAAGTATTGTGACATAATGTGTAATAACAACCCATAATGCAATAAATATCGATATAAAAGCAGGATGCAAAATGGACGTATCAACTCCCCCAAGCTTAGACCTCGCTTGTCCTGAAGCGAAAGCCGAAATCGAAAAATATGTCCACATGTTTAGAGATAGAGGTGTCGATAAAAATAAAATACGGACATGAGGGCACCATGATCATTCTTAGAACATCAACACACACACACACACACACACACACATATATATATTGTCATATGATCTCTTATGCTAAAGTAACAATTCAATCACAATTTGAAGTATGAATCATAAACTTCATTGAGAACCAACAAACTCTAATCTCAGTCATTGAGGCAATTGCAATTTATCATAACATAGGAAAGAGTCATTATAAGAGCCTTTCAGCAAGTCCACATACTCAACCATCTTTTAGTATTTCATAATTGCTAACACTCATGCGATATTTATGGTTATGAAGTTTTAATCGGACACGGAGAAAGATAGGGGCTTATAGTTTTGCCTCCCAACGTTTTACCTCAAGGGTAATGTCAACAGTAATAGTTCATGAAAACTCACATGCAATTAGCTATATATTTCAGGATCTTTCCTACACATTGTGCTTGCCAAAGGATAAAATGTAAAAAGGAAAGGTGTAGATCACCATGACTCTTATATAAGGTAGAAGATAAAAGTAAAAGATAGGCCCTTCGCAGAGGGAAGCAGAGGTTGTCATGTGCTTTTGTGGTTGGATGCACAAAATCTTAATGCAAAAGAACGTCACTTTATATTGCCACTTGTGATATGGACCTTTATTATGCAGTCTGTCACTTTTATTTCTTCAACATCACAAGATCGTATAAAGCTTATTTTATCCACATTAATAAGTCATACATATTTAGAGAGCAATTTTTATTGCATGCACCGATGACAACTTACTTGAAGGATCTTACTCAATCCATAGGTAGGTATGGTGGACTCTCATGGCAAAAATGGGTTTAGGGATATGTGGAAGCACAAGTAGTATCTCTACTTGGTGCAAAGAAATTGGCTAGAATGAGAGGGAAAGGCAAGCTCAACATGTTGGATGATCCATGACAATATAATTTATCTGAGATGTAAGAAAACATGACCCATTATGTTGTCTTCCTTGTCCAACGTCAACTCTTTAGCATGTCATACTTTAATGAGTGCTCACAATGATAAAAGATGTCCAAGATAGTATATTTATATGTGAACCTCTCTTTCTTATTACTTCCTATTAATTCCAACGATGACCAAAACTATGTTTGTCAACTCTCAACAATTTTTATTCATCATACTCTTATATGTGAAGTCGTTACTCTCCATAAGATCCATATGATCTCTTTATTTCTTTTTATTTCTTCTCTTTTTTTATTTTATTCCCTCAAGATCATAGCAAAATAATAGAGCCCTTGACTCAACACTAATCTTTATTATATATAGCTCATGGACTCGATTACATAGGAAGATCATAAAGCAAAACTCACAACTAGATCATACTAAAACTTTATTCTACTAGATCAAGATATTATCAAAAGGATCGAACCAAGAAAAACGGTAAAGGTAAAAGTGATGGTGATATGATACCGGGGCACTCCCCCAAGCTTGGCAGTTGCCAAGGGGAGTTCCCATACCCGATGCTCAGTTCTTCTTTGTTGGTGAAGAAGGTGTTGGTGATGATGGGTAGTCGCACATCGAGCGTAAGAGATCCTCCAATTTGTGGATAATGCCCTTGAGTGCGATGATATGCTCCTTCAACAAAATATTTTCACTTGTGAGATACTTGTTTTGAATACGAGCTAACTCAATCATCTTGAAAGCCTCAATCTCCGTTGGGGTAAAGAGATTGTGGTGAGGTGGAAGGATGTCTTCTTCTGCTATTGTCGGAACTTGATCCCCCATGGCCTTCTTGATCCCATCATACTTGTTGATCTCTCCGGGTTCTTCTCTCTTTAGCTCTATCTTCATTAGCCAAGCATCATTGCCCTCATTGTTGGAGGAGGAGGGAGACGACATGATCCTTGGCCTTGACAACCCTGGCAGAAAATAGCTCGAAACAAGAACATGAGATTTTTGCGTGATACGGTGGTCAAAACCTTCAGGAGATTATATAATGATTTTTTACCGACCAAAAGAAGCATCGTGCAAGAAAACGGGGTCCGGAGAGCAGACGAGATGCCCACGAGGCAGGGGGCGCGCCCAGGGGGTAGGGTGCGCCCTCCACCCTCGTGGAAGCCCTGTGTCCTTTCCGGTCTGCTTCTTATTTTCCTATTTTTCAAAATATTCCAAAACGGAGAAAAATTACCATTAGAATGGTTTTGGAGTCGGTTTACTTACCGAACCACATACCTATTCCTTTTCGGAGTCTGAAACATTTGGGAAAGTGTCCCTTATGTATTCCTGCGGGGTTACGATTTCAATAATATTAGTTTCAACATTTATGGGATTACCTGAGATATAATGTTTGATTCTTTAACCGTTCACCACCATCGGATTTGTGCCTTCTAAGTTGTTGATTTTTATGGCACCGGAATGATAGACCTCCTCGATGACGTAAGGGCCTTCCCATTTAGAGAGAAGTTTTCCTGCAAAAAAATCTTAAACGAGAGTTGTATAGCAATACATAATCACCCACATTGAACTCACGCTTTTGTATCATTTTGTCATGCCATCTTTTAACTTTTTCTTTAAACATCTTGGAATTTTCATAGGCTTGGGTTCTCCATTCATCAAGTGAGCTAATGTAAAAAGGCCTCTTCTCAGCGGCAAGTTTGAAGTCATAGTTGAGCTCTTTAATAGCCCAGTATGCCTTATGTTCTAGTTCGAGAGGTAAGTGACAAGCTTTACCATAAACCATTTTATAAGGAGATATACCCATAGGATTTTTGTATGCAGTTCTATAGGCCCATAATGCATCATCAAGTTTCTGTTTCTAGATCTATTAACAGTCTTTTGCAAAATTAATTGAAGCTCTCTATTGCTTAATTCTACTTGGCCACTAGACTGTGGGTGATAAGGAGATGCAATTCTATGATTAACATCATACTTAGCAAGCATTTTACGAAAGGCACCATGAATAAAATGTGAAGCACCATCAGTCATTAAATATCTAGGGACTCCAAACCTCGGAAAAATAACTTCTTTAAGCATCTTAATAGAGGTGTTATGATCAGCACTACTAGTTGGAATAGCTTCTATCCACTTAGTAACGTAATCAACAACAACTAAAATATGTGTATACCCATTAGAGGAAGGAAAAGGTCCCATATAATCAAAGCCCCAAACATCAAATGGTACAATAACAAGTGAATAATTCATAGGCATTTCTTGACGTCTACTAATATTACCAATTCTTTGACATTCATCACAAGATAAGACGAACTTACGAGCATCCTTGAAGAGAGTAGGCCAATAAAAACCGGATTGCAATACCTTATGTGCAGTTATATCTCCAGCATGGTGTCCTCCATAGGCTTTGGAGTGACACTTGCATAGGATCTGTTCCTGTTCATGCTCAGGTACACAACGTCTAATAACACCATCTACTCCTTTATAAAGATGTGGGTCATCCCAGAAGTAATGTCTTAAATCATAGAAGAACTTTTTCTTTTTCTAGTATGTGAAACTAGGTGGTATAAATTTAGCAAAAATGTAATTAGGATAATCAGCATACCATGCAGCAGTACGAGAAGCATTTATGACATTTAATTGTTCATCAGGAAAGCTATCATCAATAGGTAGTGAAAGTGCTAGTGATCGACTAGAGGGGGGTGAATAGGCAATTTTTATGAAAGTCTTCAAAACATGGAAGTTTCGAAGACAATCGACAGAAATGAACCTATTAACATGCAGTGGAAGGTAGACCACACTAGGCAAGCCATAGTCAAGTATTCAATGAAGTGAAAGCACAAAGACTAGTAGCAGCTAGGCAGTATGGATCAGGATGGAAGACAGTATGAAGCCAATCAAAACAAGCAGTCACACAGTGAAGACAAATAGATAATGCAAACAGGCAATGATTTCATAAGGACCAACTGTAAATAAAGAGATGGGAAGGATAGAACGAGTTGCTCCTTGAAGACAATGATTTGTTGGACCAGTTCCAGTTGCTGTGAGAACTGTACGTCTGGTTAGGGAGGATGAGATTTAACTCAGAAGGCCGTGTCTTCACCTTATTCCCCTTGAGCTAAGGACATCCACTCCTCGCCCAATCACTCTGGTAAGTCTTCAAGGGAGACTTCCAAACCTTCATAGACTTTGTTCACCGGCAATCCATAATGACTCTTGGATGCTCAGAACGCGATGCCTAACCGGCTGGAGGATTCACAGTCCTCGAGTGTAACAAGTCTTCAGATCACATAGACAGGAAGACTTCAGTGATGCCTAACACTCTTTGGCTCTGGGTCTTTAGGGCTTTGTCCTCGCAAGGATTTCTCTCTCAAAGGCTTCGAGGTGGGTTGCTCTCAAACGACAAAAGCCGTGCACTAACTCTGAGCAGCCAACCAATTTATGGTGTAGGGGGTGGGATATTTATAGCCACTAGGCAACCCGACCTGATTTGTCCGAATGACCCTGGGTCACTAAGGAACTGACACGTGTTCCAATGGTCAGATTTCAAACACATGCGACAACTTTACTTGGGATACAAGTAAAGCTGACTCATCCAGCTCTGGATAAGATTTGCTCTCATTGTCTTCGCTCGAAGACATAGGATTTTGGTTAAGCATCACTTCAGTCACTCCGACTTTGTTCACTGGGACCCCACTTAACAGTACGGTGGTTCCTATGACTAACCAAAGAAGAAAAGGAAACAACGAAACAACTAAGTCTTCGCGCTCCATAGTCTTCACTCAATGTCTTCTCTTGTCATAGTCTTCAATGTGAATATCTTCACATACCACCTTTGTCTTCAATGTCTTCATACATTTTTAGAGGTCATCTCCGGTAGGAAAACCGAATCAATGAGGGACTACTACCTGTGTTATCCTGCAATTCTCACAAACACATTAGTCCCTCAACTAGGTTTGTCGTCAATACTCCAAAACCAACTAGGGGTGGCACTAGATGCACTTACAATCTCCCCCTTTTTGGTGATTGATGACAAACTGGTTGCAGTTTTCAACGGGGATAAAAGTATGTGAAATTGTAAAGGTTTTAGGTATTGTCTTTGTAAGTAGCAGAAAGGCTCCCCCTGAAGATGTGCATATAAGTATTTTGCTTTTGAATGCAAATGCACATGGCAGGTTGTACTTGCGGAGCTCCTCTTCTACTTATGAAGACAATTCATCATGCATGAAAGGATATAACGAAGATAATGACATGCATAATGAAAAATGGACGTTTGCAAAATGACTTCGTGCGGAATTTATCGTCGCACATGCGGAATTTATCATCGCATCACATAGTGTCGAAAAAGGTAGCAGACGACCATAAAGTTTAAGTGTTACAACTCAAAACGAACCAAATGTATCAAAAGCGAGAGTTGTAAGCACTTCGCAAATGTAGCAAAAGTAAAGCAACCACCCATATGGACCCGCTTGAAGACTATCAACTCATATGCTTCTCCCCCTTTTGTCAGTAATGACCAAAAAGGTTTGAAGACATGGAGCTTCTACTCGTTCCCATGATGAGTAGGTGAAGCAGCAGGGTCGTCGTTGAGGTTTGGTGGTGCAGAAGAGTGGTGACCTGGGTTGGGGGAGTAACTGGTGTTTCTTCATCATGAGGGGATTCTTGAGGGTGATCAGCCCATGAGTCATCCTGAGCAATTGGCGTCAATGGACGACCAATGCTGATGAGTTCACTGTTAGTGAGAACAAGCGATGATACCCCATTGTGTTCGATCTGAGCAAGGACTTCATCATCTTCAACATTGTCTTGATGACCAATGTCTTCAGCTACGATGGGGTCAACAGCTGGAATGTCTTCCACTACTGGAGCCTCTGTGGAAGTAGGCTCATGAACGATCAACTGGCGCTCACGATGTTCAGACGCAGGACGAGCCACTGAGATTGGCTCGACAACAAGGGGCTCTGTGGGAGCAGCCCGGTCTCTCTTCTTTGTCTTTCTCTTCTTGGTTGGCGGAGCGTCGTCAGTGGTGTGCTTGGTCTTGTGCTTGCGGGCTTCGGCTTCAGCTGCCCTTGTTTCTTGAGTTCCGAAGCCACTGTGGGGACCTTAGGCTTTGAGCCTGTCATACTAGCCGGGAAGACAATGCGAGGTTCTTCCTGCCTTGATGCTTCTGGTTGGGCCACAACAGGCTTCTTCTTCTTCTTGGCAGCCATTCTGGGGTCGATGCCTGGTTGCCCCAAAGCCTTGCGCTTTTTAGCTTCATTGTTGCCTTGAACACATTTGGCAGCAAGATTCTTCATGCGCTCATGAGAACCTTTTGCTTCTTCTCATGTCTTGTGGAATGCCTCCTTGAGTTCATGCATCATGACCTTGAAGTTTTGAATGTCTTCAACATTGAGCTTGGCTGTGTGCTTCTTGAACTGAGCCTTTTCATAATCAATCTTGTGCTTCAGCTCGACAATCTTCTGTGCAAGAGCCAGCTCAGGAGCAATGGCTCTATGGAAAGAGACGCCGAGGCCAATTGGGAGCTGAAGATCATCAAAACTGAGATTTGGCCTGTCAAACCACCCATCAATAAACTTGTATAGGATCTCCACATCAAAGAGGGGAAGATCATTGAAGATTTCCGCCTCTTGCTTGTTCTTCATCAACTTCTCAAGAGCATCATCGCCAAGATTGTCGTCGCTAGACAGATCAATGGCGTCATTCTCGTTTCTCAAAACAGCAGCAGGGGTCAATGCTTAACCAGTTGGTTGCATGGGCTTCTTCAACTTGTCAGACTTGAAGATGCGAGAGAGATCTTCAGACTGCACACTGGCTTCAGGAGGTGCAGTGGCCAGAGGCTTCGCCCATGAGACCTTTGGTGCGGAGGAGGGCTTTGAAGCCTTTGGTTTCTTTTGCTTCATAGGCTTCGATGGTGCAGGCGCTTCGTCAGAATCAGCGTCATCTGTAGAGTGATCCACGGCTGCCCCTTGAACCTGAATGTGAGTGATGAGTCCTTCTAAGTTGTAGAAGGGGCCAACAAGATTGGGTTCAGCATTGCGTGTGCCGTCGGCACGAGGAGCAAAGGGACCGGGGTTGAAGTCTGACCCTGGTGACTTCTTGTTCTCTTTGGTAGAAGTTTTGGCAAACTAGAAGTTGCGCTTAAAGAGATAATCTTCACGACACCATAACAGAGAGGATGGGTCGGCATTAGCAGGCTGAGGTCCACGAATCATGCAGGGGTAGAAGCCTTGAGCAATAGCTTCAGATTTCGACTTGGGCTGAAGACCTTTGTATATAATATCTCCCCAAGGGACCTTGATGGCATTCTTTTCAGCATATTCGTCGATGACAAATCTGTACTTGAACCATTCCTCTGCCCAATGTCTTCGAATCCATTGGATTCAGTTCTTGCGTTCTCCATAGGTCTCTTCTGGATCTGACTTGTATAATTCATAGAGATCCGGTGGCAGGTCCTTAGCTCTGTTTTCACGGTGCTGTCTGCCGCCCTTCCTGACTGATTTTTCTGTTGCCATGAAGTTTAGACTGAAAGGCTTCAACACTGTCAAAGTCTTCCGTCTGTTGGTCAGACAGGAACTGGCTTCAGGAGAATTTATGTGATGTTGTAAGAACTCTGCAAATGAATGCAGACTATGAGAACCAAGGGATTCTCCCACGGACATGTACCTGTGACATCATTAGAGATGCGAGGGAAGGGGAAGAGGTCATAAGAATTCTTAGAAGATTTTGAAGATAAATCAGTTTAGAAGACATTGACCTCATAGTGCGAAGACATTCACTCATATGTAGAGAGTTGGTTCCAGATTTGTACAAATCCACGAATAAGTACAAGTTAGGAATCTAACTACTTTGTGAAGCATAAGTGAACATACTAGGCATGCTATGAGATGCAGAACAGGAAAGATCCAACTCTGTAGGAACAGAAACCACTTGTGGTTGAAAAGGATGAATCTATCGGATGAAAAGGACTGTAAAAAGAGTTTTTATTTACCACTCGAGGAATTTCTAGACGGAATAGGAGATGAGGCCGAGCAGTTCGGTCTTCCGTGCCCTAACTTGGCGACGGAGGACACCTATGGCGACGGCGGAGAAGACGATGTCCGCGGCCGGCGTGATGACGGCGTCGGTGAGGTCGCGGCAGCTAAGCGCTTCGTCGCAGGCGTCGTCGAGGGCTAGCGGTGGCGCTAGGGTTTGTGCGAGGAAGAGAAGTAGAAGAAGAGATAATGACTGGGGTGTGGTGAGTATTTATAAGGACAGGGACGGTGCAGCGTTATTAAGCAGGTGCCCCTGGCAGTTCACATCTGAAGGACACGTGGCGATCATGCAACTTATTGGAGGTTGTTCCACGTTCCCACATATGCCTGGATTGTCGGGTGGTCGTTCCCGCTTCTCCGGGTTTCAGGCAAAAAGGATTGAGCTTTTAAAACAAATTTGATGTTTGTCTCTGTATCTTCTGCTGACAAGCACGCAGCAAAGACATTTGACAGTTTCAATAGAATGCATAAGATTTGGATAGATGGATTTGAGACGGGAGCATAGAAAGGTTAGGGTCCGATCACATTCACTTAGTTCAAAAGATCCACTGAGAAGACATAGCTATAAGTGAATGTTGTAGAGGACAGAACGCAAATATATGAATATATCCGAATAAGACCAAATCAATATAGAGAAGACAAACATGAAGCCATGTTATTATTGAAGACAAACCAATTGCGAAGACCTTGCAAATATAATGCCAACAGAAAATACTCCAAACAAAAGTTTGGTGCAGCGTGACCCACCGTATAGGAAGTATTAGACCCAGACACGGCGCACAATTATCGTGGAGCTCTGAAGTCAAATTCCGCGCTAATGTCTTCACACTTAGAGTGTAAGTCTTCATTATTTGAAGATATACGTTAATTCGTGTGTTGCACATCTAAGTCATCAATATGCATAAGTGTTAGGATGTCTGCATGTTCACAGGACATTTGAGGATTCCAATATATTTAGCTCACACCGCAACTTGCAAAACCTTTTCTCATCCAAGGGCTTTGTGAAGATATCTGCCAGTTGCTCTTCAGTGTTGATGTGAGTGATATCAATATCTTCCTTCATGACATGATCTCTGAGAAAGTGATGACTGATCTGAATGTGCTTTGTCTTCGAGTGCTGAACTGAGTTGTTGGCGATCTTGATGGCACTTTCATTGTCGCAGTAGAGTGGCACTAGCTTCAGATGAATGCCATAGTCTTTGAGTGTTTGCTTCATACATAGAAGCTGAGCGCGGCAAGATCCAGCAGCAATGTATTCAGATTCAGCAGTGGAGAGAGATACACAGTTATGCTTCTTTGAAGACCAACACACAAGTGATCGTCCCAGAAAGTGACATGTGCCTGATGTAGACTTGCGATCCACCTTGTCACCAGCATAATCAGCATCCGAGAATCCAACTAGATCAAACTCTGAGCCCTTTGGATACCATAATCCTAGTGTTGGGGTGTGAGCCAAATATTGAAGAATTCACTTCATAGCTAACTAATGTGATTCCTTTGGTGCCCCTTGGAATCGGGCACACATGCAAACACTAAGCATGATATCTGGCCTAGATGCACATAAATAAAGCAAAGAACCAATCATGGAGCGGTATACCTTTTGATCGAACTCTTTACCATTGGCGTCAGAATCCAGATGACTCTTGGTAGGCATAGGCGTCGTATAACCTTTGTAGTCTTGCATTCCAAAGTTCTTCAGGCAATCTTTGAGGTATTTCTCTTGAGATATGAAGATGCCGTTGCTTTGTTGCCGTATTTGAAGACCAAGGAAGAACTTCAGCTCACCCATCATGGACATCTGATATTGCTCTTGCATCATGTATCCAAACTCATCACTATATTTCTGATTAGTGCAGCCGAAGATAATGTCATCCACATATATTGGGCACACAAACAGTTCACCATCATATGTCTTCGTGAAGAGTGTGGGATCCAGGGAACTAGGTTTGAAGCCTTTGCTCTTCAGGAAGTCTTTGAGTGTGTCATACCAAGCACGAGGGGCTTGTTTGAGGCCATACAGTGCCTTGTTGAGCTTGTAAACCATGTTAGGATGTTTTGGATCTTCAAAACCAGGCGGTTGTGCAACATACACTTCTTCAATCTTGCCATTGAGAAAGGCGCTCTTCACATCCATTTGATATAGAAGGATGTTATGATGATTTGCATAGGCTAGCAGTATGCGTATAGCTTCAAGCCTAGCCACATGAGCAAATGTTTCATCGAAGTCAATTCCTTCAACTTGAGTGTATCCTTGAGCAACGAGACGAGCCTTGTTTCTGACAACTTGACCATGCTCATCTTGCTTGTTGCGATATATCCATTTAGTGCCTACGATATTGTGTTTATGAGGATCAGGACACTTGACCAGTTCCCATACATTACTCAGCTCAAACTGTTGAAGCTTTTCTTGCATATCTTGAATCCATTCAGGTTCCATGAAGGCTTCATCAACTTTCTTGGGTTCAGATATTGAGACGAATGCAAAGTGCCCACAGAAGTTTGCTAGTTGTGTTGCCCTTGAACGAGTGAGTGGTCCAGGTGCATTGATGCTATCAATTATCTTCTCAATCTGTACTTCATTTGCAACATGAGGATGAACTGGACGAAGATTTTGCTCTTGCTGATCATTGTCATCGTTTGATGGATTGTCTTCAGGATGAGCATTGTCTTCAAGTTGATTAGGTGCAGAGATGATAAGTTCCTCTTCAGGCTGTACTTCAGACGGTATGATTTCTCCAGTTCCCATAAGCTTGATGGATTCACTGGGTGGAATTTCATCTAGCACATTTGGCAGGTGCTCTCTTTGCGAGTCGTTAGTCTCATCGAACCGCACATCCACAGTTTCAACCACTTTATAGTGAAAGAGGTTGAAGACTCTGTAGGAGTGTGAATCCTTTCCGTAACCAAGCATAAAACCTTCATGTGCTTTCGGTGCAAATTTTGAAGTGTGATGTGGATCCTTGATCCAGCACCTAGCACCAAATACTCTAAAGTTACTGACATTTGGCTTCTTACCAGTGAGGAGTTCATAGGATGTTTTCTTCAGAAGCTTGTGAAGATAAACACGGTTGACGACATGGCATGCAGTATCAATAGCTTCAGGCCAGAACTTTCTTCGTGTCTTGTATTCATTGAGCAACGTATGAGTGTTCTGTTCTTGTGTTCCACGATGCCATTCTGCTGCGGCGTGTACGGAGCTGAGAACTCATGAGTGATTCCCAATGTATCGAGATAAGTGTCAAGGCCGGTGTTCTTGAATTCAGTGCCATTGTCACTTCTGATGTGCTTGATCTTGCCACCATAGTTGTTCATGGCTCGATTGGCAAAGCGTCTGAAGACATCCTGCACTTCAGTCTTGTAGAGGATTATATGCACCCATGTATATCTTGAATAATCATCAACAATGGCAAAGCCATAGACACAAGCAGTAGTAGTAAGGGTAGAGTAGTGAGTAGGGCCGAAGAGGTCCATGTGTAGCAGTTCGAAGGGTTGAGTCGTTGTCATGATTGTCTTCGAGGGATGCTTGGCCCTCGTCATCTTTCTAGCTTCGCAGGCACCGCATAAGTGATCCTTCTTGAACTTGACGCCCTCGATGCCTATGACGTGCTTCTTCTTTGCAAGAGTATGCAGGTTCTTCATGCCAGCATGCCCTAGCCTCCGATGCCAGAGCCAGCATTCTGAAGCTTTTGCAAGAAGACATACGGCAAGCTGTGGTCCTGTTGAGAAATCTACCATGTACAAATCATCTTTCTGATACCCTTCAAAGACTAGAGACTTGTCAGATTCCATTAGAACAAGGCAACGATATTTTCCAAATATCACAATCATGTTCAAATCGCAAAGCATTGAGACAGACATTAAGTTGAAACCAAGGGATTCAACAAGCATCACTTTATCCATGTGCTGATCCTTTGAGATTGCAACTCTACCTAGACCCAATCCCTTGCTTTTACCTGTATCAGCAAATGTGATGTGACTTTTGTCAGATGGACGTAGGGTTGAGTCCACGAGAAGACTTCGTTTGCTAGTCATGTGATTAGTACATCCACTGTCAATAATCCATTCTGAAGCAGCTGGTGTCATACCCTACAGTGCAGTTAGGGGAATAGGCTTCACGAAGAGCATTGTGAACCATAAACATTTGACGAGCAAGAGGATTATTAAAGCTTAGACTGAGGTTAGGAATGATAGGACAAGTAGCAAGCGACTCATGAACAAAATATATAATAAGACCATTTGGGCATTTGATCTTGCGCCCTACAAGATGTTTTAGGTCCCCAACAATAACTTCAGACGCATTTGATTTTCGGTTGGAGACCTTTCCCTGCAAAAGAGAGTTAAGCTTTCTTAGCCACCCACATCTTCAAGGGTGGTTTCGAAGCAATGAGTCTAAGTGCAGCATCTGAGAACTTTGGCTTTGGAGCCCTAGCAAATAGTCTTGTAGGTGGAGAATAGTACTCATAAGAATAAGCAGAGTAGTTCTGGGTCTTATGAACATGGCGGTTTGATGAAACGCGCTCATATTCAAAGGCCTGAGTATGGTTTCCCTGCAAAACATTTGTGTTAGTGCGACTCAGGTGGGTCCTCTGTCTGTATGAAGCCTTTGGACCATATGAAGCCTGTGGTCTGGGGTTTGTCTTCCTGCCTTGTGGTGTCATGACGACATTCACAGGAAGATCCTCCAGACACCTTTTCGGCACCCAGACTTTCTTCATAGGTGGCCCATTCTTGCAGTTAGTACCGATATACCTGGCAAACACTTCACCATTCTGATTCTTAAACAGTTTATAGTTTGTATCAAAGGATTCATCAATAACGATGGGATTAGCACAAGTGAAGCCAGATAGGGTGGATGGATCCACTGAAGGTTCCTTTGCAGTAACCCATGTGGTTTTGGGGTATTGCTCAGGTTTCCAGTAAGAGCCATCTACATTCATTTTCCTTTCGAACCCAACACCCTCTTTCCTAGGGTTTTGGTTTAGAATCTGCCTTTTGAGGACATCACATAGTGTTTGATGCCCTTTGAGACTTTTGTGCATCCCTATTTCAAGCAATGTCTTCAACCTAGCATTTTCATCAGCAATAGCAGCGGCATCCTTAGCAGAGGGGTTAGTTTCCACATCAACAGTTGAAGATATTGCAACAATAGCAGCAGTAGAACATTCAGCAACAGAAGTAGCGTTATCACGCTCAAGGCATTTAAGACATGGTGGTTCAAATCCTTCCTGAGCAGGACTGATCTGTTCAGCGCAAAGTGACTCATTTTCCTTTTGAAGATCTTTATGAGCCGCTCTCAATTTCTCAAGTTCTTGCTTCCTTTGAAGATAACTGTAGGAAAGATTTTCATGAGTTGTTCAGAGCGTTTCATGACGACTTTCAAGTTCCTCATACTTAACATGAAGATTTTTTATGTCTTCAATTAAGGACTAAGATCGAGTCATTTCAGCGTCCAACAGGTCATCGCTTTTGTCTAACAGTTTTTGAATATGTTCCATAGCTTTCTGTTGTTCAGTTGCAATTTTAGCAAGTGTTTTGTAGTTGGGTTTGGAATTACAATCAGAGTCATCTTCACTGGATGTTTGATAGTGAGTATTGCGTGAGTTTACCTTGGCACCGCGTGCCATGAAGCAATAGGTGGGAGCGGAGTTGTCCTTGTCATTAGTATTGGCATCGGTGACGAAGTCATTGTCTTCAGTGCTGAAGATGGACTTGGCAACGTAGGTTGTAGCCAGACATGCAACGCCAGAATCGGACTCCTCCTCAGACTCCACCTCTGCCTCCTCAGAAGCAGACTCCTCCTCTGAATCCATTTCCTTGCCAACAAACACACGAGCCTTGCCAGATGAGCTCTTCTTGTGTGATGAAGACTTTGAGGAACACTTGGAAGAAGACTTTGAGTATTTCTTCTTCTTCTTGTCGTCAGAATCATATTCCTTGCTCTTCTTCTTCTTCTTCTTCTTCTTCTCATTGTTCCACTGCGGACACTCAGAGATGTAGTGACCAGGTTTCTTGCACTTGTGGCATGTTCTCCTCTTGTAGTCATGAGCAGAAGCTTCATCATTCCTTGAGCTGGATCATGAAGACTTTCTGAAGCCTTTCTTCTTGGTGAATTTTTGGAACTTCTTCACAAGCATAGCAAGCTCCCTTCCAATGTCTTCAGGATCATCAAAAATGCAGTCAGATTCTTCTTCAAATGAGGAACAACTTTTGCCTTCAAGGCACGAGTTTGGCCATAGTTGGGACCATAGATATCTCTTTTCTCAGAAAGCTGAAACTCATGTGTGTTGAGCCTTTCAAGTATGTCAGACAGATCGAGTCTCTTGAAGTCAGGGCGTTCTTGAATCATCAGGGCTAGGGTGTCAAATGAGTTTTCAAGTGATCTCGGAGTGTCTTGACGATTTCATGCTTGGTGATCTCAGTAGTGCCGAGAGCTTGGAGCTCATTTGGGATGTTAGTGAGGCGATCAAACGTGAGCTGAACATTCTCATTGTCGTTTCTCTTGAAGCGGTTGAAGAGGTTGTGAAGGACACTGATCTTTTGATCTCTCTGGGTTGAGACGCCTTCGTTGACCTTGGAGAGCCAATCCCAGACTAGCTTAGATGTTTCTAGAGCAGTCACACGGCCATACTGCCCTTTGGTCAGATGACCACAGATGATGTTCTTGGCAGTGGAATCCAGTTGAACGAACTTCTTGACATCAACAGCGGTGACACCTTCACCAGCCTTGGGGACGCCATTCTTGACGACATACCAGAGGTCGACATCAATGGCTTCAAGATGCATGCGCATCTTATTCTTCCAGTAGGGATATTCAGTTCCATCGAAGACGGGGCATGCAGCGGAGACTTTGATTATCCCTGCAGTCGACATAGCTAAAACTCCATGTGGTTAAACCGAATCACACAGAACAAGGGAGTACCTTGCTCTGATACCAATTGAAAGTGCTAGTGATCGACTAGAGGGGGGGTGAATAGGCGATTTTTATGAAAGTCTTCAAAACATGGAAGTTTCGAAGACAATCGGTAGAAATGAACCTATTAACATGCAGCGGAAGGTAGACTACACTAGGCAAGCCATAGTCAAGTATTCAATGAAGTGAAAGCACAAAGACTAATAGCAGCTAGGCAGTATGAATCAGGATGGAAGACAGTATGAAGCCAATCAAAACAAGCAGTCACACAGTGAAGACAAATAGATAATGCAAACAGGCAATGACTTCACAAGGACCAACTGTAAATAAAGAGATGGGAAGGATAGAACCAGTTTCTCGTTGAAGACAATGATTTGTTGGACCAGTTCCAGTTGCTGTGACAACCGTACGTCTGGTTAGGGAGGCTGAGATTTAACTCAAAAGACCATGTCTTCACCTTATTCCCCTTGAGCTAAGGACACCTAGTCCCCACCCAATCACTCTAGTAAGTCTTCAAGGGAGACTTCCAAACCTTCACAGACTTCGTTCACCGGCGATCCACAATGACTCTTGGATGCTCAAAACGCGACGCCTAACCGGCTGGAGGATTCATAGTCCTCAAGTGCAACAAGTCTTCAGATCACACAGACAGGAAGACTTTAGTGATGCCTAACACTCTTTGGCTCTGGGTGTTTAGGGCTTTGTCCTCGCAAGGATTTCTCTCTCAAAGGCTTCGAGGTGGGTTGCTCTCAAATGACAAAATCCGTGCACTAACTCTGAGCAGCCAACCAATTTATGGTGTAGGGGTGGGCTATTTATAGCCACTAGGCAACCCGACCTTATTTGTCCGAAATGACCCTAGGTCACTAAGGAACTAACACGTGTTCCAACGGTCAGATTTCAAACACACGCGGCAACTTTACTTGGGCTACAAGTAAAGATGACTCATCCAGCTCTGGATAAGATTTTCTCTCATTGTCTTCGCTCGAAGACATGGGATTTTGGTTAAGCATCACTTCAGTCACTCTGACTTTGTTCACTGGGACCCCACTTAACAGTACGGTGGTTCCTATGACTCAACAAAGAAGATAAGGAAACAACGAAACAACTAAGTCTTCGCGCTCCATAGTCTTCACTCAATGTCTTCTCTTGTCATAGTCTTCAATGTGAATATCTTCACATACCACCTTTGTCTTCAATGTCTTCATACATTTTTAGGGGTCATCTCCGGTAGGAAAACCAAATCAATGAGGGACTACTACCTGTGTTATCCTGCAATTCTCACAAACACATTAGTCCCTCAACCAGGTTTGTCGTCAATACTCCAAAACCAACTAGGGGTGGCACTAGATGCACTTACAATCTCCCCCTTTTTGGCGATTGATGACAAACTGGTTGAAGTTTTCAACGGGGATAAAAGTATGTGAAATTGTAAAGGTTTTAGGTATTGTCTTCGTAAGTAGCAGAAAGGCTCCCCCTGAAGATGTGCATATAAGTATTTTGCTTTTGAATGCAAATGCACATGGCAGGTTGTACTTGCGGAGCTCCTCTTCTACTTATGAAGACAATTCATCATGCATGAAAGGATATAACGAAGATAATGACATGCATAATGAAAAATGGACGTTTGCAAAATGACTTCGTGCGGAATTTATCGTCGCACATGCGGAATTTATTATCACATCACATAGTGTCGAAAAAGGTAGCAGACGACCATCAAGTTTAAGTGTTACAACTCAAAACGAACCAAATGTATCAAAAGCGAGAGTTGTAAGCACTTGGCAAATGTAGCAAAAGTAAAGCAACCATCCATATGGACCCGCTTGAAGACTATCAACTCATATGCTTCTCCCCCTTTTGTCAGTAATGACCAAAAAGGTTTGAAGACATGGAGCTTCTACTCGTTCCCATGAGGAGTAGGTGAAGCAGCAGGGTCGTCGTTGAGGTTCGGTGGTGCAGAAGAGTGGTGACCTGGGTTGGGGGAGTAACTGGTGTTTCTTCATCATGAGGGGATTCTTGTGGGTGATTAGCCCATGAGTCATCCTGAGCAATTGGCGTCAATGGACGACCAATGCTGATGAGTTCACTGTTCGTGAGAACAAGCGATGATACCACATTGTGTTCGATCTGAGGAAGGACTTCATCATCTTCAACATTGTCTTGATGACCAATATCTTCAGCTGCGGTGGGGTGAACAGCTGGAATGTCTTCAACTATTGGAGCCTCTATGGAAGCAGGCTCATGAACGATCAACTGGCGCTCACGATGTTCAGACGCAGGACGAGCCACTGAGATTGGCTCGACAACAAGGGGCTCTGTGGGAGCAGCCCGGTCTCTCTTCTTTGTCTTTCTCTTCTTGGTTGGCGGAGCGTCGTCAGTGGTGTGCTTGGTCTTGTGCTTGCGGGCTTCGGCTTCAGCTGCCCTTGTTTTCTTGAGTTTCAAAGCCACTATGGGGACCTTAGGCTTTGAGCCTGTCATACTAGCCGGGAAGACAATGCGAGGTTCTTCCTGCCTTGATGCTTCTGGTTGGGCCACAAAAGGCTTCTTCTTCTTCTTGGCAGCCATTCTGGGGTCGATGCCTGGTTGCCCCAAAGCCTTGTGCTTTTTAGCTTCATTGTAGCCTTGAACACATTTGGCAGCAAGATTCTTCATGCGCTCATGAGAACCTTTTGCTTCTTCTCGTGTCTTGTGGAATGCCACCTTGAGCTCATGCATCATGACCTTGAAGTTTTGAATGTCTTCAACATTGAGCTTGGCTGTGTGCTTCTTGAACTGAGCCTTTTCATAATCAATCTTGTGCTTCAGCTCAACAATCTTTTGTGCAAGAGCCAGCTCAGGAGCAATGGCTCCATGGAAAGAGACGCCGAGGCCAATTGGGAGCTGAAGATCATCAAAACTGAGATTTGGCCTGTCAAACCACCCATCAATAAACTTGTATAGGATCTCCACATCAAAGAGGGGAAGATCATTGAAGATTTCCGCCTCTTGCTTGCTCTTCATCAGCTTCTCAAGAGCATCATCGCCAAGATTGTCGTTGCTAGACAGATCAATGGCGTCATTCTCGTTTCTCAAAACAGCAGCAGGGGTCAATGCTTGACCAGTTGGTTGCATGGGCTTCTTCAACTTGTTAGACTTGGAGATGCGAGAGAGATCTTCAGACTACACACTGGCTTCAGGAGGTGCAGTGGCCAGAGGCTTTGCCTGTGAGACCTTTGGTGCGGAGGAGGGCTTTGAAGCCTTTGGTTTCTTTTGCTTCACAGGCTTCGGTGGTGCAGGCGCTTCTTCAGAATCAGCGTCATCTGTAGAGTGATCCACGGCTGCCCCTTGAACCTGAATGTGAGTGATGAGTCCTTTAAGTTGTAGAAGGGGCCAACAAGATTGGGTTCAGCATTGCATGTGCTGTTGGCACGAGGAGCAAAGGGATCGGGGTTGAAGTCCGGCCCTAGTGACTTCTTGTTCTCTTTGGTAGAAGTTTTGGCAAACTAGAAGTTGCGCTTAAAGAGATAATCTTCACGACACCATAACAGAGAGGATGGGTCAGCATTAGCAGGCTGAGGTCCACGAATCATGCAGGGGTAGAAGCCTTGAGCAATAGCTTCGGATTTCGACTTGGGCTGAAGACCTTTGTATATAATATCTCCCAGGGGCCCTTGATGGCATTCTTTTCAGCATATTCGTCGGTGACAAATCTCTACTTGAACCATTCCTCTGGCCAATGTCTTCGAATCCATTGGATTCGGTTCTTGCGTTATCCATAGGTCTCTTCTGGATCTGACTTGTATAACTCATAGAGATCCGGTAGCAGGTCCTTAGCACTGTTTTCACGGTGCTGTCTGCCGCCCTTCCTGACTGATTTTTCTGTTGCCATGAAGTTCAGACTGAAAGGCTTCAACACTATCAAAGTCTTCCGTCTGCTGGTCAGACGGGAACTGGCTTCAGGAGAATTTATGGGATGTTGTAAGAACTCTGAAAATGAATGCAGACTATGAGAACCAAGGGATTCTCCCATGGACATGTACCTGTGACAGCATTAGAGATGCGAGGGAAGGGGAAGAGGTCATATGCATTCTTAGAAGATTTTGAAGATAAATCAGTTTAGAAGACATTGACCTCATAGTGCGAAGACATTCACTCATATGTAGAGAGTTGGTTCCAGATTTGTACGAATCCACAAATAAGTACAAGTGAGGAATCTAACTACTTTGTGAAGCATAAGTGAACATACTAGGCATGCTATGAGATGCAGAACAGGAAAGATCCAACTCTGTAGGAACAGAAACCACTTGTGGTTGAAAAGGATGAATCTATCGGATGAAAAGGACTGTAAAAAGAGTTTTTATTTACCACTCGAGGAATTGCTAGACAGAATAGGAGATGAGGCCGAGCAGTTCGATCTTCCGTGCCCTAACTTGGCGACGGAGGAGACCTACGGCGACGGCGGAGAAGACGATGTCCGCGGCCGGCGTGATGACAGTGTCGGTGAGGTCGCGGCAGCTAGGCGCTTCATCGCCGGCGTTGTCGAGGGCTAGCGGTGGCGCTAGGGTTTGTGCGAAGAAGAGAAGTAGAAGAAGAGATAATGACCGGGGTGTGGTGAGTATTTATAAGGACAGGGACGGTGCAGCGTTATTACGCAGGTGCCCCTGGCGGTTCACATCTGAAAGACACGTGGCGATCATGCAACTTATTGAAGGTTGTTCCATGTTCCCACATACGCCTGGATTGTCGGGTGGTCGTTCCCGCTTCTCCGGGTTTCAGGCAAAAAGGATTGAGCTTTTAAAACAGATTTGATGTTTGTCTCTGTATCTTCTGCTGACAAGGACGCAGCAAAGACATTCGACAGTTTCAACAGAATGCATATGATTTGGATAGATAGATTTGAGATGGGAGCATAAAAAGGTTAGGGTCCAATCACATTCACTTAGTTCAAAAGATCCAATGAGAAGACATAGCTATAAGTGAATGTTGTAGAGGACAGAATGCAAATATATGAATATATCCGAATAAGACCAAATCAATATAGAGAAGACAAACATGAAGCCATGTTATTATTGAAGACAAACCAATTGCGAAGACCTTGCAAATATAACACCAACAGAAAATACTCCAAACAAAAGTTTGGTGGTGGCGTTACCCACCGTATAGGAAGTATTATACCCAGACACGGCGCACAATTATCATGGCGCTCCGAAGTCAAATTCCACATTAATGTCTTCACACTTAGAGTGTAAGTCTTCATTATTTGAAGATATACGTAACTTCATGTGTTGTGCATCTAAGTCATCTATATGCATAAGTGTTAGGATGTGTGCATGTTCACAGGACATTTGAGGATTCCAAGATACTTAGCTCACACCGCAACTTGCAAAACCTTTTATCATCCAAGGGCTTTGTGAAGATATCTGCCAGTTGCTCTTCAGTGTTGATGTGAATGATATCAATAACTTCCTTCATGACATGATCTCTGAGAAAGTGATGACGGATCTGAATGTGCTTTGTCTTCGAGTACTGAACTGAGTTGTTGGCGATCTTGATGGCGCTTTCATTGTCGCAGTAGAGTGGCACTAGCTTCAGATGAATGCCATAGTCTTTGAGTGTTTGCTTCATCCATAGAAGCTGACCGCGGCAAGATCCAGCAGCAATGTATTCAGATTCAGAAGTGGAGAGAGATACACAGTTATGCTTCTTTGAAGACCAACACACAAGTGATTGTCCCAGAAAGTGACATGTCCCTAATGTAGACTTGCGATCCACCTTGTCACCAACATAATCAGCATCCGAGAATCCAAATAGGTCAAACTCTGAGCCCTTTGGATACCATAATCCTAGCGTTGGGGTGTAAGCCAAATATCTAAGAATTCGCTTCACAGCTAAGTAATGCGATTCCTTTGGTGCCCCTTGGAATCGGGCACACATGCAAACACTAAGCATGATATCTGGCCTAGATGCACATAAATAAAGCAAAGAACCAATCGTGGAGCAGTATACCTTTTGATCAAACTCTTTACCATTGGCGTCAGAATACAGATGACTCTTGGTAGGCATAGGCGTCGTATAACCTTTGTAGTCTTGCATTCCAAACTTCTTCAGGAAATCTTTGAGGTATTTCTCTTGAGATATGAAGATGTCGTTGCGTTGTTGCCATATTTGAAGACCAAGGAAGAACTTCTGCTCACCCATCATGGACATCTGATATTGCTCTTGTATCATGTATCCAAACTCATCACTGTATTTCTGATTAGTGCAGCCAAAGATAATGTCATCCACATATATTTGGCACACAAACAGTTCACCATCATATGTCTTCGTGAAGAGTGTGGGATCCAGGGAACCAGGTTTGAAGCCTTTGCTCTTCAGGAAGTCTTTGAGTGTGTCATACCAAGCACGAGGGGCTTGTTTGAGGCCATACAGTGCCTTGTTGAGCTTGTAAACCATGTTAGGATGTTTTGGATCTTCAAAACCAGGCGGTTGTGCAACATACACTTCTTCTTCAATCTTGCCATTGAGAAAGGCGCTCTTCACATCCATTTGATATAGAAGGATGTTATGATGATTTGCATAGGCTAGCAGTATGCGTATAGCTTCAAGCCTAGCCACATGAGCAAATGTTTCATCGAAGTCAATTCCTTCAACTTGAGTGTATCCTTGAGCAACGAGACGAGCCTTGTTTCTGACAACTTGACCATGCTCATCTTGCTTGTTGCGATATATCCAATTAGTGCCTATGATATTGTGTTTATAAGGATTAGGACGCTTGACCAGTTCCCATACATTATTCGGCTTGAACTGTTGAAGCTTTTCTTGCATAGCTTGAATCCATTCAGGTTCCATGAAGGCTTCATCAACTTTCTTGGGTTCAGATATTGAGACGAATGCAAAGTGCCCACAGAAATTTGCTAGTTGTGTTGCCCTTGAACGAGTGAGTGGTCCAGGTGCATTGATGCTATCAATTATCTTCTCAATCTGTACTTCATTTGCAACACGAGGATGAACTGGACGAAGATTTTGCTCTTGCTAATCATTGTCATCGTTTGAAGGATTGTCTTCAGGCTGAGCATTGTCTTCAGGTTGATTAGGTGCAGAGATGATAAGTTCCTCTTCAGGTTGTACTTCAGAACAGGACCTACAGCATAATCACTAGCATCACACATAATTTCAAAAGGTAAATTCCAACCAGGTGGCTGAACAATAGTTGCAGAAATAAAAGCTTTCTTAAGTACTTCGAATGCTTCTACACAATCATCATCAAAGACAAAAGGAATATCTTTTTGTAATAGGTTAGTCAAAGGCCGGGAAATTTTTGATAAGTTCTTAATGAACCTCCTATAAAAACTGGCATGACCAAGGAAACTTTTTATACCTTTGATGTCCTTGGGACACGGCATCTTTTCAATAGCATCAACTTTAGCTTTATCAACTTCAATACCTCTTTCAGAAATTTTATGCCCCAAGACAATACCTTCATTAACCATAAAGTGGCACTTCTCCCAGTTCAAGACGAGATTAGTTTCTTCACATCTCTGCAAAACTCGATCAAGGTTGTTCAAGCAATCATCAAAAGAGGATCCATAAATGGAGAAATCGTCCATGAAAACCTCACAAATCCTTTCACAAAAGTCAGAGAATATAGCCATCATGCATCTTTGAAAGGTAGCAGGTGCATTACATAAACCAAAAGGCATACGTCTATAAGAAAAAGTACTGAAAGGGCAAGTAAAAGTGGTCTTTGCTTGATCGTCAGCTAACACAGGTATTTGAGAGAAGCCAGAGTAACCATATAGAAAGCAAAAATGTGTATGTTTGGATAATATTTCTAGCATTTGATCAATAAAAGGCAAAGGGCAATGATCTTTTTAGTACCTTTATTTAATTTGCGGAAATCAATTACCATCCTATAACCTGTAATAATTCTTTGTGGAATCAATTCATCTTTATCATTAGGAACGATAGTAATACATCCCTTCTTAGGGACACAATGGACAGGACTTACCCACTTACTATCAGCAACAGGATAAATTATACATGCCTCAAGGAACTTTAATATTTCCTTTCTTACCACTTCTTTCATCTTAGGATTCAGCCGTCATTGGTGATCAATAACTGGTTTGGCGTCTTTCTTCAAATTTATTTTGTGTTGACATAGAGTGGGACTAATGCCCTTAAGATCATCAAGAGTATATCCAATAGCAGCACGGTGCTTCTTCAGAGTTCTCAATAATTTCTCTTCCTCCTTCTCTGAAAGGTTAGCACTAATAATAACAGGATATATCTTCTTTTCATCAAGATACGCACATTTAAGAGTATCAGGTAAAGGTTTAAGCTCAAACATGGGATCACCCTTGGGTGGAGGAGGATCCCCTAGAATTTCAACAGGCAAGTTGGTTTCAGAATATGTACCTGTTTAAAGAATACTTCATCTATTTCCCTTCTTTCATTCATGAACATATCATTTTCATGGTCTAGCAAATATTGTTCTAAAGGATCAGTAGGAGGCACGCAATAGAAGCAATACCAATAATTTCATCTTTACTAGGAAATTCCTCATCACGGGGTTGTCTACGAAACTTAGCAAAATTAAACTCATGAGACATATCCCCTAAACAAACAAAAATAATATCCTTATTGCAGTCTATCTTAGCATTAATGGTATTCAAGAAGGGTCTAGCAAATATAATGGGACAAAAGCTATCTTGTGGGGAACCAAGAACAAGAAAATCAGCAGGATATTTAGCCTTCGCACACAAGACTTCAACATCTCTAGCAATCCCTATTGGTGAAATAGTATCTCTATTGGCGAGCTTAATGGAAACATCGATATCTTCTATCTCAGCAGGTGCAATATCATGCATAATTTCTTTGTATAAGGAAATGGGTATTGCACTTGCACTAGCACCCATATCACATAAGCCATGATAGCAATGATCTCCTATTTTAACAGAAATAACATGCATGCCTACAACAGGTCTATGTTTATGTTTAGTATCTGGTCTAGCAATTCTAGCAGTCTCATCACAGAAGTAAATAACATGCCCATCAATATTATTGGCCAAGAGATCTTTAACCATAACAATATTGGGTTCAACTTTAACTTGTTCAGCGGGTTTGTGTGTCCTAATATTACTTTTGTTGACTACAGTTGAAACTTTAGCATGATCCTTTATTCTAACAAGGAAAGGTGGTTTCTCAACATAAGCAGTAGGAGCAATAGGATCATTATAAGTGATAGTCTTTTCTTCAACTTTAATAGATGCAACTACTTTTACTTCAATGGGAGGATTATATTTAAACCACTTATCCTTAGGGAGATCAACATGAGTAGCAAAGGATTCACAAAAGGAAGCTACTATCTTAGAGTCAAGTCCATATTGAGTGCTAAATTCACGAAATGCATCGGTATCCATAAAAGATTTAACACAATCAAACTTAGGTGTTATACCTGACTCCTTACCTTCGTCGAGATCCCAATCTTCAAAGTTGCATTTAATTCTTTCCAATAATCGCATTTGAATTCAATAGTCTTCATCATAAAAGATCCAGTACAAGAAGTATCGAGCATGGAGCGATTACTGAGAGAAAGCCGAGCATAAAAATTCGGAATAATCATTTCTCTTGAGAGCTCATGATTGGGGCATGAATATAACATTGACTTAAGCCTCCCCCAAGATTGAGCGATGCTTTCTCCTTCGCGAGGCCAAAAATTATATATATAATTACGATCGCGATGAACAAGATGCATAGGATAAAACTTCTGGTGAAATTCAAATTTCAATCGCTTATAGTCCCATGATCCCATATCATCACATAGCCTATACCATGTCAATGCCTCTCCCTTCAAATATAAATGGAATACCTTCTTCTTGATAACATCCTCGGGCATACCTGCAAGCTTAAAAAATCCACAAACTTCATCCACATAGATTAAGTGCAAATCGGGATGCAATGTTCCATCTCCTGCAAAAGGATTAGCTAGCAGTTTCTCTATCATACCCGAAGGAATTTCAAAGTAAACATTTTCAGTAGGTTCAGTAGGTTGAGGGGTAACTAATTGTGGTTCCGGACGAGGTGAAGATACCCCGAACAAACCCGTCAAAGGATTATGTTCCATAGTAACAAGTGACAGTAAATTTTAGCACACTATATAAATTTTTCCTTACCAAATTCCACCTACCAAAGGCGCTTCACTCCCCGGCAACGGTGCCAGAAAAGAGTCTTGATGACCCACAAGTGTAGGGGATCTATTGTAGTTTTTCGATAAGTAAGAGTGTCGAACCCAACGAGGAGCAGAAGGAAATGATAAGCAGTTTTCAGTAAGGTATTCTCGCCAAGCACTGAAATTATCGGTAACAGATAGTTTTGTGATAAGGTAATTTGTAACGAGTAGCAAGTAATAAAAGTAAATAAGGTGCAGAAAGATGACCCAATCCTTTTTGTAGCAAAGGACAAGCCTAGACAAACTATTATATGAAGGAAAGCACTCCCGAGGATACATGGGAATTATCATTAAGCTAGTTTCATCATGTTCATATGATTCGTGTTCGGTACTTTGATAATATGATATGTGGATGGACCGGTGCTTGGGTGCTATCCTTACTTGGACAAGCATCCCACTTATGATTAACCCCCATTGCAAGCATCCGCAACTACAACAGAAGTATTAAGGTAAACCTAACCATAGCATGAAACATATGGATCCAAATCATCCCCTTACGAAGCAACAAATAAACTAGGTTTTAAGCTTCTGTCACCCTAGCAACCCATCATCTACTTATTACTTCCCAATTCCTCCCTCTAGGACCAAACAATGGTGAAGTGTCATGTAGTCGACGTTCACATGACACCACTAGAGGGATGACAACATACATCTCATCAAAATATCGAACGAATACCCAATTCACATGACTACTAATAGCAAGACTTCGCACATGTCCTCAGGAACAAACGTAACTACTCACAAAGCATATTCATGTTCATAATCAGAGGGGTATTAATATGCATAATGGATCTAAACATATGATCTTCCACCAACTAAACCAACTAGCATCAACTACAAGGAGTAATCAACACTACTAGCAAGCCACAGGTACCAATCTGAGGTTTGGATACAAAGATTGGATACAATAGATGAACTAGGGTTTGAGATGAGATGGTGCTGGTGAAGATGTTGATGGAGATTGACCCCCTCCTGATGAGAGGATAGTTGGTGATGACAATGTTGATGATTTCCCCCTCCCGGAGGGAAGTTTCCCCGGCAGAACAGCTCTGCCGGAGCCCTAGATTGGTTTCGCCAAGGTTCCGCCTCGTGGCGGCAGAGTTTCTTCGCCAAAGCTTTCTTCTGATTTTTTCCTCGACGAAAGACCTCATATAGCAGAAGATGGGCATCAGAGGGCCACCGGGGGCCCACGAGGCAGGGGCGCGCCCAGGGGTAGGGCCCGTCCCCCACCCTCGTGGCCAGGGTGTGGCCCCCCTCTGGAACTTTCTTTGCTCAATATTTTTTATATATTCTAGAAATAACTTCTGTGAAGTTTCAGGACTTTTGGAGCTGTGCAGAATAGGTCTCTAATATTTGCTCCTTTTCCAACCCAGAATCCCAACTGCCGGCATTCTCCCTCTTCATGTAAACCTTGGAAAATAAGAGAGATAGGTATAAGTATTGTGACATAATGTGTAATAACAACCCATAATGCAATAAATATCGATATAAAAGCATGATGCAAAATGGACGTATCATCTCTTGAAAGAAGTAAGTGGGAGGAAAGTAGAACTTGATGATATACTGCCTCTTGAACTGGAGAGTAGCGCAGCTCGGGAAGATGTTTTTGTGGTGCTTGCAGTGATTAGAGAGGAAGTTAATGATGATGATCATGAAACTTCGGATCAAGTTGCTACTGAACTTTGTAGGTCCACAAGGACATGCTCCGCACCAGAGTGGTACGGCAACCCTGTCCTAGAAATCATGTTGTTAGACAACGGTGAACCTTCAAACTATGAAGAAGTGATGGCAGGCCCGGATTCCAACAAATGGCTTGAAGCCATGAAATCCGAGATAGGATCCATGTATGAAAACGAAGTATGGACTTTGCTAGATTTGCCTGATGATCGGCAAGCCGTAGAGAATAAATGGATCTTTAAGAAGAAGACTGACGCGGATGGTAATGTGACCATCTATAAGGCTCGGCTTGTCGCTAAGGGTTATCGACAAGTTCAAGGGGTTGACTACGATGAGACCTTATCACCCGTAGCGAAGCTGAAGTCTGTCCGAATCATGCTAGCAATTGCCACATTGTGGGATTATGAGATATAGCAAATGGACGTCAAAACGGCATTCCTTAATGGTTTCCTTAAGGAAGAATTGTATATGATGCAGCCAGAAGGTTTTGTCGATCCTAAGAATGCTGACAAGGCATGCAAGCTCCAGCGCTCAATCTATGGGCTAGTGCAAGCATCTCGGAGTTGGAACATTTGCTTTGATGAGATGATCAAAGTGTTTGGGTTTATGCAGACTTATGCAGAAGCCTATGTTTACAAGAAAGTGAGTGGGAGCTCTATAGCATTTCTCATATTATATGTGGATGACATACTATTGGTGGGCAATGATATAGAACTTTTGGAAAGCATAAAGGCCTACTTGAATAAGTGTTTTTCAATGAAGGACCTTGGAGAAGCTGCTTACATATTAGGCATCAAGATCTATAGAGATAGATCGAGACACCTCATTGGTCTTTCACAAAGCACATACCTTGACAAGATATTGAAGAATTTCAATATGGATCAGTCCAAGAAGGGGTTGTTGCCTGTATCGCAAGTTGTGAAATTGATCACAGCTCAATGCCCGACCTTTGCAGAAGATAGAGAAAAGATGAGTGTCATCCCATATGCCTCAGCCATAGGGTCTATTATGTATGCCATGTTGTGTACCAGACCTGATGTGAACCTTGCCATAAGTTTGGTAGGAAGGTACCAAAGTAATCCCGGCATGGAACACTGGACAACGGTCAAGAATATCCTAAAGTACCTGAAAAGGACTAAGGGTATGTTTCTCGTTTATGGACGTGACGAAGAGCTCGTCGTAAAGGGTTAAGTCGATGCTAGCTTCGATACAGATCTGGATGACTCCAAGTCACAAACCGAATACATGTACATTTTGAATGGTGGGGCAGTCAGCTGGTGCAGTTGCAAGCAAAGCATCGTGGCGGGATCTACATGTGAAGCGGAGTACATAGTAGCCTCGGAGGCAGCACAGGAAGAAGTCTGTATGAAGGAGTTCATCACCGACCTAGGAGTTATTCCCAATGCGTCGGGCCTGATGACTCTCTTCTATGACAACACTGGAGCTATTGCCCTTGCTAAGGAGCCCAGGTTTCACAAGAAGACCAGACATATCAAGCGTCGCTTCAACTCCATTCGTGAATACATTCAAGATGGAGACATAGATATTTGTAAAGTGCATACGGATCTGAATGTCGCAGATCCGTTGACTAAACCTCTTCCACTAGGAAAACATGATCAACACCAGAACTCTATGGGTGTTCGATTCATCACAATGTAACTAGATTATTAACTCTAGTGCAAGTGGAAGACTGTTGGAAATATTCCCTAGAGGAAATAATAAATTGGTTATTATTATATTTTCGTGTTCATGATAATTATCTATTGTTCATGCTATAATTATATTAACCAGAAACTATAATACATGTGTGAATACATAGATCGTAATATGTCCCTAGTAAGCCTCTTGTTAACTAGCTCGTTGATCAATAGATGGTCATGGTTTCCTGACCATGGACATTGGATGTCGTTGATAATGGGATCACATCATTAGGAGAATGATGTGGTGGACAAGACCCAATCCTAAGCGTAGCACAAGATCGTCTAGTTCGTTTGCTAAAGCTTTTCTAATTTCAAGTATCATATCCTTAGACCATGAGATTGTGCAACTCCTGGATACCGTAGGAATGCTTTGGGTGTACCAAACGTCACAACATAACTAGGTGGCTATAAAGGTGCACTACAGGTATCTCCAAAAGTGTCTGTTGGGTTGGCACGAATCGAGACTGGGATTTGTCACTCCGTATGACGGAGAGGTATCTCTGGGCCCACTCGGTAATGCATCATCATAACGAGCTCAATGTGACTAAGGAGTTGGTCACGGGATCATGCGTTACAGAACGAGTAAAGAGACTTGCCGGTAACGATATTGTACAAGGTATGGGGATACCAACGATCGAATCTCGGGAAAGTAACATACCGATAGACAAAGGGAATTGCATACGGATTGATTGAATCCTCGACATCATGGTTCATCCGATGAGATCATCGTGGAACATGTGGGATCCAACATGGGTATCCAGATCCTGCTATTGGTTATTGGCCGGAGAGATGTCTCGGTCGTGTTTGCATGGTTCCCGAACCCGTAGGGTCTACACACTTAAGGTTCGGTGATGCTAGAGTTGTTATGGGAAATAGTATGTGGTTACCGAAGATTGTTTGGAGTCCCGGATGCGATCCCAGACGTCACGAGGAGTTCCGGAATGATCCAGAGGTGAAGAATTATATATGGGAAGTCTTGTTTCAGTCGCTGGAATAATTTGGGGGTTATTTGTATTGTATTGAGACCACCGGAAGGTGTCCGGGGGTCCACCGGGTGGGGCCACCTGCCCGGTGGGCCTAGTGGGTTGAACAAGGGAGCGAACCAGCCCTTGGTGGGCTTGTGTGCCACCCCCCCCCCCAAGAGGCCCAAGGCGCCTAGGGTTAGAAACCCTAGGGGGTGGGGGCGTGTCGGTGTCAAAACCGGTGGATCTCGGGTAGGGGGTCCCGAACTGTGCGTCTAGGCAGATGGTAACAGGAGGCGGGTGACACGATGTTTACCTAGGTTCGGGCCCTCTTGATGGAGGTAATACCCTACGCCCTGCTTGATTGTTCTTGATAATATGAGTAGTACAAGAGTTGATCTACCATGATATCGAAGAGGCTAAACCCTAGAAGCTAGCCATGGTATGATTGTTGTTCTTGGTCCTACTGACTAAACCCTCCGGTTTATATAGACACCGGAGGGGGCTAGGGTTACACAAAGTCGGTTACAAGGAAGGAGATCTACATATCTGTACGGCCAAGCTTGCCTTCCACGCCAAGGAGAGTCCCATCCGGACACGGGGCGAAGTCTTCAATCTTGTATGTTCATAGTCCAACAATCTGGCCAAAGGATATAGTCCGGCTGTCCGGATACCGCCTAATCCAGGACTCCCTCAGTAGCCCCCGAACCAGGCTTCAATGACGATGAGTTCGGCGTGCAGATTGTCTTCGGCATTGCAAGGCGGGTTCTTCTTCAAACTCTGAGTACCTGCTAAATAGTGTCCGACCTCTCGTAAATGTTGCGCTTCTTGGCTTCTGCGTCCAATAATGGCCATCTTGCACGTGTCAAGCGAATGTGAGGAGCCAGGGTGTTTTTACATTTACCACCCCATCTATGTGAATGAACATTCTATTAAAGAGACGAGGATCCTTAGATCCAAACCACACCATCCTCCCTCAGCGAGCATTCATCGGAGCGCGCCCGAAAAAATCCATCCCAACATGGCCGGCCAACGCAGCTCCTCCTCTCGCTCCCGCAGCCCCAAGCACGGAGATTGGGAGAAGTGTTCCATCCCGCACAGCCAATTAGTGAAGCTACAGACCCAGGGATTCCTCCCTCCAGCGTATATGGTCCCGGTTCGAGCCGGGCTCGCCAGCTATAATGGCGGGGAGCAAGCGGAGAGCTTTCCCAACCCCTCTAAGGGAGAGCGGGTATGCCTTGTCCCTTATTTGTTAAGGGGACTCGAATTTCCAATTCATCCATTTCTCCGAGGGCTCCTGGAGTTCTACGGCCTCAAGTTGCACAACCTCACCCCTGCCTCCATACTGCATATCGCTGGTTACGTAGCCCTTTGTGAGCTGTTTCTGGGTCGCGAAGCTCATTTCGTGTTGTGGAAGAAGTTGTTCTGCCTTGTGCCCCATACACAGAGGGGATCAATATATCAAGTGGGCGGAGCTGAAGTATGGCGCATCACCAGGACCGGATACCTATCTGGTACCCCGAAAAAGACGTCCGAGGACTGGCCTTCGGAGTAGTTTTATATGGAGGATGCTCCTCTCCCGGATCCTATACGGATTGGTCTTCCTGAGTTCGACAACGCCCCTTTGAAGGAACGCCTAAGATGTCGCCCACGGAGCCCACAGGAGGAAGATGATAGAGACGTATTTTATCTGATGGGCCGGATAAAGTTGCTGGCCAAATCAGGACTAGCCATAACCGAGGTTATGGCAATATGCATTATGCGGGGGGTGCAGCCACTTCAATATCGAGGCCACCACATGTGGCACTTCAACGGGGAAGATGATGCCACTCGTTGCGGGTGCAAGGGACCGGACTCAGTTGCTGCTCTAGCAAAAATTCTATCTGACCTGTATAAGGGGGAAGAAGAGGAGTTCCTCCACATCAAGCCACGGGATGGATTTTCCATGAACAACCCTCAAAGCTGGGTGAGCTTCCGCTCTTTTTACTTCCATCCTACCCTTGTTTTCGTGATAAATATTTACCTTGCCATTTCATAGCAGGAACTGCGTAAGGCGGTAGGGGAGATCAATAGCCCACCTCCACAACCGGAGGATCCTGAACGGGTCCTCGACCCCGGCCTCAAAGAGGATCCGGACATATTCGTGGAGCTGATTGATAGGATTTTCTATCAGCTAAGCTGTGATGACGCCATGGTGGCCATTATAGCCGACTACCCTGGGCTACTCCCAGCATCACAGGTAAATGAGACCGGAGTCCCAACCTTTGAAAAGGATTTCCTTTTATGCACTTCACCTACTGTATACAAATGGTGTTTTATAGGGAAGGCCATCAGGACGCCATGCCAAGCCCGCAGCGACTCGCCAACAAGGGGTTTCAAAGCTGGACAGGCTAAAAAGGAAGGCGGTGCGGACGGAGACGCCGGCGTAGAGGTATGATGCAACACCTCACTCCGTGGTTGTCATCTTTAAAAACATAATAACACCCGTGTTTCCTAGAAGAAAGAACGCTCGCCGAACAATATCTGGAGAGGTCGCCGATCACGCCTCTACCAGTCGGGCTCCAGGGCCGAACACAGAGGCGGAAGCTAACACGAGGCATGTACCGGATACTCCTTCTACAGAGGATGCGGATAAGATATCCGCTACGAATTCCCAAGTGGAAAGCGCCATGAATCACAGGCGTCGCCGAGCCGTACTCCGTGGCGCTTGTTTCTCTCGAGAGGCGTTTGATGCATTCAACTCAGGAAATGCGTGCATCCGTGCTGCTCAAAATGGTCTAGCCAGAGCCACGAACCAGTATGTAAAGGATGTACAGGTAAGAAAATTTGATGAGTATATATATCAGTAGCCCCTGAGACTTGAAACAGTTGGCACAACTGATTTAAGGATCATTTATTGTGCAGGTTCTTACAGAGAAGAATACTCGACTGTCACAAGAGCTGGAGGAATGCAAGACCCAACTTCGGGCCGCCGTCGCCGCATTGAAGGAACCTGAAAAGTCCCCAGCTGGTAACAATTGTTTCAAAGAATGATAGGTACCATATAGTGTGCGGCATGGCTGTAGTTCTAACAATAGATATTGTAGATGACTCCGGAGAGAATCCAGAGGGCCAACATGTCGTACGACAGCTAAAGGCTGGCGAATGCTTGCTAACTAAGGTCATGCGGGAGAAAAACAATCTTCAAGACGCCAATACCAAGCTGAGCGTGGAACCGAAAGATGTTCGAGCCCAGCTTGCGGACTCCGTGAAGGAGAATCAGCGGCTTTGACGCATCATTTTTAGTAAGTGCTTGAACGAACCCTTAAAATAGTGCGGAGAAGAAGCCAGCTAACAGAGTTATGTCTGCAGGTATGCTGATGGGACGTCCCGCGGAGGAGATGCCCGGGTCTAGGGGTGATCTTCTACCTGAGCTCTCACAACTGCACGAACAAGTTCGGCAGGTGATGCAAAGTATTGCCCAGGCCTTGTGGCCATCCGTCTCCCTGCCAGCAGGCATTGGAGAGCTTGCGGAGAAGCTCAAGGGAGCACGGCGGTGCTTCCGATTATGGAAGATATCGGCCTGCCGTCAAGGTGCCAGGGAAGCCTGGGCCATGGTGAAGACGCGGTATACCAAGGCTGACCCAAACCACATGGCCAAGGTCAGACCTGTGGGGCCCGATGGGAAAGAGATCCCCATTAGCTTAGTGTATGGGCAAGTAGAATTAGCCGCAAAGTATTCCCAATAGGATTGTAGGCTAGACAGCCTGTTGGATGGTACAAAAGAGGAATTTAGTCAGTCTACATGACTATGTAATTAAAGTGACATGTATAATGCCTTCTAGCCGGATTGTAAATCATTTGTCATGGCGGACCTTTTCGCTTCAACCTCGGGACCCAATAGTCCAGAGTGTATCCGAATACCCGCTTAGTTATATAAGAACCGGGGTATGCGTGGAAACCAGACGTAGGGGTCATTAGTGCTTGAACAGACAAGTACCCAACTAGTTATGTTATATTACATGGGTACTAAGAAACATCTTCCAGGGAGAATAGTTCCGTTAAGGGTTCCTTTCCCTGGGTACGCATGCCCTAAAGTGCATGTCCGGACTGCGAGAGGAGATGCAGGCAAAAACATCTGGGGGCACATATGGAAAATAAATAAAAATCATCTTTTGTTTACCGACCGAATATTCCCTTAAGAACGCTAGCTTTCGGCTTCACCCAGTCTGAGGTACACATCCAGCTGACCTGGCAGTAACAATCGCAGAGGTGCTCCCCTTATGCCCTAGCCGAATTAACGGGAACGTAGGGCATAAATACAAGAGCCAGGCAACCCAGCTTGGCCAAAACTTAAGTCATATCGATGCATATAATGGCGAAGAAAAAGTACATGCGGAAGAATAACACATGTGTGGGGCATGAAGCCCAGATAAACAATTAAGCTTCTGGGTAAGAAGCCCCCAGGTATAATGAGCGCGGTTAGCGTGTCAATCATGTGCAAGCAAGGCAGAAGTTGGCCCTTGAAGGCCTTGAGAAAGAATAAAAGAAAGAAAGAGAGAAAAGACAGATAATGTATATGCAAAAAATGGATAGAGGAAGGAGACGAACATAGAGTCTGGCACTAGGCGTAGAATCTTCGAAGCCTGGCTGCATTCCATGGGTTCGGCTCAAGTCGATTATTCGATGCATCCCGCAGACGGTATGCTCCACCGGTCAGAACTTGGTCAATAATGAAGGGACCTTCCCATTTGGGATCGAGCTTGGTCTTTTTCTTCTCCGGCAGGCGTAGAACTAGCTCGCCAACGTTATAAGTTTTGGCCCGTACTCCTCTACTTTGGTATCTTTGAGCCTGTTGCTGATAGAATGCGAAACGGTCTTTTGCCATGTCGCGCTCCTCCTCCAGGGTGTCCAGACTGTCCTGCTGATCGACCTCAGCTTCTCTTTCTTTGTACATGCGCACTCAAGGTGAGTCATGAATTATGTCGCAGGGCAGAACCGCCTCTGCGCCGTACACCATAAAGAAGGGTGTGTATCCGGTAGTACGATTCGGCATGGTCCGCAGCCCCCAGAGTACAGAGTCGAGCTCCTCTACCCAGTGCCTGTTAGACTCCTTTAAGGACCGCACTAATCTGGGTTTGATGCCGCTCATGATAAGACCATTTGCTCGCTCTACTTGGCCGTTGGTTTGTGGGTGATAGACAGAAGCAGAATCGAGCTTCATGCCCATGTTGCTGCACCAGAGTTTTACCTCGTCGGCCATGAAGTTCGTGTCATTGTCAGTGATGATGCTGTGGGGGACGCCATAACGGTGTACAACCCCAGATATGAAGTCTACCACCGGTCCGGATTCGGTCGTTTTAACAGGTTTGGCTTCTATCCATTTGGTGAATTTATCCACCATGACCAATAAGTATTTTTTTTCTTATGGGTTCCCCCTTTAAGGGGTCCAACCATGTCAAGCCCCCAGACCGCGAAGGGCCAGGTAATGGGGATTGTTTGGAGGGCGGTGGGTGGCATGTGGCTTTGGTTTGCAAAAAGCTGGCAACCGACGCAGCGTTGGACCAAGTCCTATGCATCTACCCGGGCCATCGGCCAATAAAAACTTGTACGGAAGGCATTGCTTACAAGGGCCCGGGCTGCGGCGTGGTGGCCGCCGAGTCCTGCATGAATTTCTGCCAAAATCTTCCGCCCTTCCTCTTCGGAGATGCACCTTTGAAGGACTCCGGTAGTGCTTTTTTTATACGGCTCTCCCTCGTGGACCCTATAGGCTTTAGATCGCCGCACTATGCAACGTGCCTCATTTTGGTCCTCGGGAAGTTCCTGCCTAGTTAGGTAGGCCAGGAATGGTTCTATCCACGGGGCGATGATGGCCATTATTACGTGGGTTGAAGGTGTTATTTCGGTGGCAGAGCCTCCGATTATGTCAGAGTGTTCGGTATCGGGCATTTTGGCTGGGTCCGGACTATTGTTACCGGTGTCCCCTTCCCATACCACGGATGGCTTAAACAACCTCTCCAAAAAGATGTTGGGGGACCGCATCGCGTTTTGCGCCGATGCGAGCGAGGATATCCGCCGCCTGATTGTTTTCCTGAGCCACATGGTGAAATTCGAGCCCCTCGAACCGAGCTGATATCTTTAGGACGGCGTTGCGATAGGCCGCCATTTTTGGATCCTTGGCATCGAAGTCTCCATTTGTTGGGATATTGCAAGGTTCGAATCCCCACGCACCTCCAGGCGTTGAATGCCCATGGAAACTGCCATCCAAAGACCATGTAACATGGCTTCGTATTCGGCTGCGTTGTTGGAGTCTGTATACAGTATCTGTAGTACGTATTGAATTGTATCTCCGGTTGGGGACGTCAGGACGACACCAGCTCCCAGACCAGCCAGCATTTTGAAGCCGTCGAAGTGCATGATCCAATTGGAGTATGTGTCGTACTCTTTAGGGAGTGTGGCTTCCGTCCATTCGGCGACAAAGTCGGCCAATACTTGCGATTTAATGGCTCGCCGGGGTTTGTATGTTATGTCAAACGGGAGGAGCTCAATGGCCCATTTGGCAATCCGGCCCGTGGCGTCGCGGTTGTTTATAATATCATTAAGTGGCACTTCCGAGGCTACTGTAATTGAACAGTCTTGAAAGTAGTGTCACAGCTTCCGGGATGCCATGAATACCGCATAGGCTATCTTTTGATAATGTGGGTACCATGATTTGCATGGAGTTAGGACAGTGGATACATAATATACCGGCTTTTGAAGGGGGAATTTATTTCCATCTGTTTCTTGTTCGACGACGAGCACTGCGCTTACAACCTGATGAGTTGCCGCAATGTACAACAACATTGGTTCGCCGATGTTTGGCGCGGCCAGGATTGGGTTGGTTGTCAGTATGGCTTTTATTTCTTCCAATCCGGCTGTGGCAACGTCCATCCACTCGAAGTGTTCGGTGCGCCGAAGAAGGCAATAAAGGGGTAATGCATTTTCTCTTAAGCGGGAGATAAAGCGGCTTAGAGCCGCCACACATCCGGTTAATTTCTGGATTTGTTTGAGGTCCGTTGGGTGGACTTGGAATTTGACTATTTCATCCGCTGGTTTAAAAGAGGTGGACTTGGATATCTTGTCAAGTATCACGTCGTCCCTGTCCACTGTGGAGCGTAGCGCAGTTAATTCCTCGGCCGAAAGGGCTTCGGATAATGCCTTGAGGGCCAATGCGGCTGTTTTGTTTTCGGCGCAGAGTGCTGTGTCTGGATCACTAGTGAGAGTGATGATTCCGTTGGGCCTGGGCATTTTGAGCTTCATGTACTTGTAATGGGGTATGGCTTGGAAGATCGTGAACGCCTCCCGCCCTAAAAGAGCGTGGTATCTGCTACTGAACGGGGCCACTTGGAATGTAATTTCTTCGGACCTATAGTTCTCCGGCGTGCCGAATACCACATCTAGTGTGATGTTCCCAGCACAGTGTGCTTCCTGACTGGGGATGATTCCTCTGAAGGTTGTGCTGCTTTGCTCAATTCGGTTCCAGTCTATTTCCATTTTTTGAAGAGTTTCCTCATAGATGAGGTTTAATCCACTGCCGCCATCCATGAGTACTTTGGTGAGTCGAAAGCCATCCATAATTGGACTGAGGACCAGTGCAGCTGGTGCTCGGGCTGTTCGGAATTTAGGTTCGTCACTGGCATTGAAGGTAATAGCCGTGTCACTCCATGGATTTATTGCTGCCATGTGGCAGATTTCGGCAAGGCTACAGAGTGTTCGCTTGCGCCTATTATTTGATGCGAAGGTTTCAAAGACTGTTAATACCGTATTGTTATCCCCGGGATGGTGCTCTGTGGCATCTGGGGTGAGAAGATCCTCACAACTTTTGGCCACCTGCCGGAGTACCCAACATGCTCTAAGGCTATGTGTTGGTATGGTATCCATTGTACTATGAATTTTGCAGGGTCCGTTGAGCCATCCCTCCAATACGGTTCCACTCCCTGTAGAGGGGTTTTTGCTTCTTTGTAATTAACTCGGGTGACTTATGATAGTGCACCATTTTACTTCGGACTGGGTGTATATTTGGAGCCGGATTATCCCAAAATTTCGTTTCGGTTTTCCAGGCGCTTTCCATCGCACAGTACTTTCGTACTATGGACGCCAAGTCAGTGAAGCGTGATATGTCACGGCGACTTATGGTGTTAAGGATTCCCTTGTCCGTGCAATTATTGCGGAAAAATGAGACTGCGTCTTCCTCGCGATAGTCCTTAACCTTGTTCATCACAAGGAGGAATATGGCCCAATAATGATGTACTGTTTCCTAGGGCGCTTGCCTGATGTGGGAAAGATCGTTTATGTTTGGGTGGGTGGGTGGATTTGAGTCCGAACCCTTACCCGATCTGAGACCCAGGGGCCGAGGAGTTTCCAATCTTGGAAGTTCGGGTTCCAGGATGTTGCCCGATAAGTCTGGCCCGTCGCTTGACTCTAGGTTCAGGGCTTGGGTGATGTCCTCCCGTAAACAGGTATCCGGCTCGGAGAGCTCAGGAATCCGGACATACTTAGTCCTCAAGATAGAGGAAGAATCGCCGCATTGTTCCTCCACCACCGCAATATGATGGGTGACCGGTGGAGAGTTAATCTCCCTTTGATCATGTTTAAGTCCAATCAAATCATAGTCCGTAGCGACTCCCAAGGCGGCGATGCGATCCAAGAGCTCATTTAGGGATGAAAGCTCCATTGGATCCATCTGCTCAGCAAATTCTGAGCCGACGTGGAGGCTGTTTTCGATGACCCGAGAAGTCATCGTCAGTGCAGCAGCCGAACGGGCAGTCATGATGAAACTGCCTAGCCGGAGAGTTTGGCCAGCAGTCAGGGCTCCCCGGCGGTAATGTTGTTTTTAACAACGAGACGAGGCATCCTTCCTTACGGTGACGGCATAGTGGAACTCTCAATGAAAGCACCAATGTCGGTCTCAAAACCGGCGGATCTCGGGTAGGGGTCCCGAACTATGCGTCTAGGCGGATGGTAACAGGAGGCGGGTGACACGATGTTTAGCCAGGTCCGGGCCCTCTTGATGGAGGTAATACCCTACGTCCTGCTTGATTGTTCTTGATAATATGAGTAGTATAAGAGTTGATCTACCATGAGATCAAAGAGGCTAAACCCTAGAATCTAGCCTATGGTATGATTGTTGTTCTTGGTCCTACGGACTAAACCCTCCGGTTTATATAGACACCAGAGGGGGCTAGGGTTACACAGAGTCGGTTACAAGGAAGGACATCTACATATCCGTACTGCCAAGCTTGCCTTCCACGCCAAGGAGAGTCCCATCCGGACACGGGACGAAGTCTTCAATCTTGTATCTTCATAGTCCAACAGTCCGGCCAAAGGATATAGTCTGGCTGTCCGGATACCCCCTAATCCAGGACTCCCTCAGGGCGCCTCCCACCTGACTTGGGGGGCAAGTTCCCCCTTGGCAGCCCCCCCCCTTGTAGATGGGATCTAGGGGGCCGGACCCCTCTCCCCTTCTTCCTATAAATAGTGGGGGGGTGGGAGGGCTGCCATACCCTTCCCCTGGCGCAACCCCTCCCCCTCTCCAACACCTCCTCCTCCTCCATAGTGCTTGGCGAAGCCCTGCCAGAGAACCACAAGCTCCATCATGCTACCTCTTGAGCACTGCGTTGGTTTTCCCTTGAAGAGGAAAGGGTGATGCAGCAAAGTAGAGTAAGTATTTACCTCAGTTTTTGAGAACCAAAGTATCAATCAAGTAGGAGGCTACGTGCGAGTCCCTCGCACCTACACAAAACAAATAAATCCTCGCAACCAATGCGATAAGGGGTTGTCAATCTCTACATGGTCACTTACGAGAGTGAGATTTGATAGATATGATAAAAGGCAATGAAAATAACTAAGTGTTCGAAGATTAATATGATGAAAGATAGACCCGGGGGCCGTAGGTTTCACTAATGGCTTCTCTCAAGAGCATAAGTATTTTACGATGGGTGAACAAATTACTGTTGAGCAATTGACAGAATTGAGCATAGTTATGAGAATATCTAGGTATGATCATGTATATAGGCATCACGTCCAAGACAAGTAGACCGACTCCTACCTGCATCTACTACGATTACTCCACATCGACCGCTATCCAGCATGCATCTAGAGTATTAAGTTCAAGAGAACAGAGTAACGCTTTAAGCAAGATGACATGATGTAGAGGGATAAACTCATGCAATATGATGAAAACCCCATCTTGTTATCCTCGATGGCAACAAGACAATACGTGCCTTGCTACCCCTACTGTCACTGGGGAAGGACACCGCAAGATTGAACCCAAAGCTAAGCATTTCTCCCATTGCAAGAAAGATCAATCTAGTAGGCCAAACCAAACTGATAATTCGAAGAGACTTGCAAAGATAACCAATCATACATAAAAGAATTCAGAGAAGATTCAAATATTGTTCATAGATAAACTTGATCATAAACCCACAATTCATCGGTCTCAACAAACACACCGCAAAAGAAGATTACATCGAATAGATCTCCACAAGAGAGGGGGAGAACTTTGTATTGAGATCCAAAAAGAGAGAAGAAGCCATCTAGCTAATAACTATGGACCGGAAGGTCTAAGGTAAACTACTCACACTTCATCGGAGAGGCTATGGTGTTGATGTAGAAGCCCTCCATGATCGATGCCCCCTCCGGCGGAGCTCCAGAACAGGCCCCAAGATGGGATCTCATGGATACAGAAAGTTACAATGCTGGAATTAGGGTTTTGCTTTGTATTTGATCATTTGGGGGTACTTAGGTATATATAGGAGGAAGAAGTACGTCGGTGGAGCAACAGGGGGCCCACGAGGGTGGAGGGCACGCCTTGGGGGGGGGGGGGTAGGCGCGCTCCCCTACATCGTGGCTTCCCTGTTGGTTGCTTGACGTAGGGTCCAAGTCTCCTGGATCTTGTTCGTTCCAAAAATCACGTTCCCGAAGGTTTCATTCCGTTTGGACTCCGTTTGATATTCCTTTTCTTTGAAACCCTAAAATAGGCAAAAAAAACAACAATTCTGGGCCGGGCTTTCGGTTAATAGGTTAGTCCCAAAAATAATATAAAAGTGGATAATAAAGCCCAATAATTTTCAAAACAGAAGATAATATAGCATGGAGCAATCAAAAATTATAGATACGTTGGAGACGTATGAAGCATCCCCAAGCTTAATTCCTGCTCGTCCTCGAGTAGGTAAATGATAAAAACAGAATTTTTGATGTGGAATGCTACTTGGCATAATTTCAATGTAATTCTCTTTATTGTGGTATGAATACTCAGATCCAAAAGATTCAAGACAAAAGTTTAATATTGACATAGAAATAATAATACTTCAAGCATACTAACTAAGCAATTATGTCTTCTCAAAATAACATGGCCAAAGAAAGTTATCCCTACAAAATCATATAGTCTGGCTATGCTCCATCTTCACCACACAAAGTATTTAAATCATGCACAACCCCGATGACAAGCCAAGCAATTGTTTCATACTTTTAATGTTCTCAAACTTTTTCAATCTTCACGCAATACATGAGCGTGAGCCATTGATATGTCTCCAATGTATCTATAATTTTTGATTGTTCCATGCTATTATATTATGTGTTTTGGATGTTTATGGGCTTTATTATACACTTTTATATTATTTTTGGGACTAACCTATTAACCCAGAGCCCAGTGCCAGTTTTTGTTTTTTTCCTTGTTTTAGAGTATCGCAGAAAAGGAAAATCAAATGGAGTCCAATTGACCTGAAACTTCACGGAACTTATTTTTGGAAGGAAAGCAACCCGAGAGACTTGGAGTCCACGTCAAGGAAGCTTTGAGAAAGCCACAAGGTAGGGGGGCGCGCCCACTCCCCTGGGCGCGCCCTCCACCCTCGTGGGCCGCTCGTGCCCCCCTGACGTACTTCTTCCGCCTATATATCTCCATATACCCTAAAACGATCCGGGAGCACAATAGATCGGGAGTTCCGCCGCCAGAAGCCTCTGTAGCCACCGAAAGCCAATGTACACCCGTTCTGGCACCCTACCGGAGGGGGCAATCCCTCTTCGGTGGCCATCTTCATCATCCCGGTGCTCTCCATGATGAGGAGGGAGTAGTTCTCCCTCGGGGCTGAGGGTATGTACCAGTAGCTATGTGTTGGATCTCTCTCTCTCTCTCGTGTTCTTGAGGTGGTACGATCTTGATGTATCGCGGGCTTTTCTATTATAGTTGGATCTTATGATGTTTCTTCCCCTCTACTCTCTTGTAATGGATTGAGTTTCCCCTTTGAAGTTATCTTATCAGATTGAGTCTTTAAAGATTTGAGAACACTTGAGGTATGTCTTGCCGTGTGTATCTGTGGTGACAATGGGATATCACGTGATTCACTTGATGTATGTTTTGGTGATCAACTTGCGGGTTCCGCCCATGAACCTATGCATAGGGATGGGCACACATTATCGTCGTGATTCTCCAGTAGAAACTTTGGGGCACTCTTTGAGGTTCTATGTGTTAGTTGAATAGATGAATCTGAGATTGTGTGATGCATATCGTATAATCATACCCACGGATACTTGAGGTGACATTGGAGTATCTAGGTGACATTAGCGTTTTGATTGATTTGTGTCGTAAGGTGTTATTCTAGTACGAACTCTAGGGCTGTTTGTGACACTTATAGGAATAGCCCAACGGATTGATTGGAAAGAATAACTTTGAGGTGGTTTCGTACCCTACCATAATCTCTTTGTTCGTTCTCCGCTATTAGTGACTTTGGAGTGACTCTTTGTTGCATGTTGAGGGATAGTTATGTGATCCAATTATGTTATTATTGTTGAGAGGACTTGCACTAGTGAAAGTATGAACCCTAGGCCTTGTTTCAACGCATTGCACTACCGTTTACGCTCACTTTTATCATTAGTTACCTTGCTGTTTTTATAATTTCAGATTACAAAAACCTTTATCTACCATCCATATACCACTTGTTTCACCATCTCTTCGCCGAACTAGTGCACCTATACAATTTACCATTGTATTGGGTGTGTTGGGGACACAAGAGACTCTTTGTTATTTGGTTGCAGGGTTGCTTGAGAGAGACCATCTCCATCCTATGCCTCCTACGGGTTCATAAACCTTAGGTCATCCACTTGAGGGAAATTTGCTACTGTCCTACAAACCTTTGCACTTGGAGGCCCAACAACGTCTACAAGAAGAAGGTTGTGTAGTAGACATCAAGCTCTTTTCTGGCGCCGTTGCCGGGGAGGTGAGTGCTTGAAGGTATATCTTTAGATCTTGCAATCGAGTCTTTTAGTTTCTTGTTTTATCACTAGTTTAGTTTATGAAAGAAAACTATAAAAAATGGAATTGAGTTTGTTTCATACGGTTCATCTTTTTAATATCTTTGAATGATGAGCATGATTGCAATGTTGTTAGTATGAACTACTTGAATATCCATTGTACTAATGATGATTGCACTAGTTATGATGAAAATGTCTCCTGTAAGCATGTCAATTTTTGCGGAGTGCATTGGGTTTGCAAGTACATACCAAATAGGGAAGATAGATATTGCAAGAGGCATAAGTACTTAGAAACTAAATTGTTGCAAGAAAGTCTTGATGATTGTGCTGAAAAATTCAATATTTTTCGCGCCCCTTGTGAACTTTGCAATGAACATGGTCATTTAAATCTCCAATGCAAATTGTTTCATGACCGAATCGTATCCAAAAATTGTGATAATTTGATTACCCTTGAGCATCATAAAGAGCTTAGTCTTCTTTTCGGGTATGAGGAAATGAAACGTATAACTGAGGGTATTCCAAAGTTTAATCTTGATAGATTCCTTGATTTTGATCTAGAGAAAATTTATATGTATTGTGCGGTGAATTGTATTGAAAATCCTTATATTGCCAACTACATAAAGAAAAGAAAACAAATAGAAGATGAAGAGAATACTAATGAAAGGGAATAGACTTCCCAATACCCTCCTATTATTTCTTATGATGAATCAGGTAACGAGGAAGAGCCTCCTATTCAACCAATCTCATTAATAAGGAGCTCCAAAAAGAGGATTGAACCCACACATGATGTGGTGAAGAAGAAGAAAATAAAAAGGAAGAAAAAGATATCTCTCCCAAATAATGTTGCTCCTATTACTATTGTGCCTCATGAAAATATAATTGTGGAAGATAATGATACTTCTTATGATCTTGAAATCTTTTTGGCACTTGCTTGGAAGATTATGATAATTGCTATACTATTGGTGCTATCCATACTATTAATTATGGGAGTGATTATGCTTATGATATGAAAAGGCCCAATCTTGGGGATGCTATATTTAATGAAGATGATATTTTTAGTCTCCCAAGTTTTGATATGCAAATTTATAATGATGATAGCATGCCTCCTACTTATGATGATTATATTGATGAAAGTGGGTTTGGAAGAGTGTCAACTTTAGGAAGTAATGATCCCACTATTTTGGAGGATGTTGAATCTTATTATGATAATTATGAAAGTGGATTTGGAGAGGTCATGACTTTATTTAGTGATGATTCCACTATCTTGGAAGAGGTTTCAATCGATTATGATGAGAACAAAATTGCTACTTATGATGATTATTGTGATGATACTTATGCTATAAAAAGTAGTGATTATATTTATAAAACTTGCCATGATTATGGTTACCCCTTTTTTGAACATTACTCTTTTAATGTGGAAACAATTTATAGTATTCGAGTTTCTTATGATACTCCCACTATTCCGAATGAGAAGAATTTTGCTCATGTGGAGAGTAATAAAATTTCTATGCTTGTAGATCATGAAAAGAATGCTTTAGGTGCTGGTTATATTGTTGAATTCATTCATGATGCTACTGAAAATTATTATGAGGGAGGAATATATGCTTGTAGGAATTGCAATAATATCAAGTTTCCTCTCTATGTGCTTAAAGTTTTGAAGTTATGCTTGTTTTACCTTCCTATGCAAGTTGATTCTTGTTCCCACAAGTTGTTTTCTTACAAAATCCCTATGCATAGGAAGTGGGTTAGACTTAAATGTGCTAGTCATATTCTTCATGATGCTCTCTTTATGTTACAATTCTTATCTTTTATGTGAGCATCATTGAAATCATCATGCCTAGCTAGGGGCATTAAACGATAGCGCTTGTTGGGAGACAACCCAACTTTATTTTTGTTCCTGTTTAGTAATAAATAATTTATCTATCCTCTGTTTATATGTGGTTTTATGCTTTTAATTAGTGCTTGTTCCAAGTAGAACCTTTGTGAAGACTTGGGGAAAGTCTTTGCGATCATGCTGTAAAAAACAGAAACTTTAGCGCTCACGAGAATTGCTGCCATTTTTATTTGGAGAGTGATATTTAGTTAATTATTTTTGCAGATGATTAATAGATAAATTCCTCAGGTCCAGCAATTTATTTGAGAATTTTATGAGTTCCAGAAGTATACGTTTGATCCATATTACTATAGACAGTTCTGTTTTTGACAGATTCTGTTTTCGATGTGTTGTTTGCTAATTTTGATGAATCTATGAGTAGTATCGGAGGGTATGAACCATAGATAAGTTTTAATACAGTAGATATTACACCAATATGAATTTAAAATGAGTTCACAACAGTACCTAAGTGGTGATTTATTTTCTTATACTAACGGAGCTTACGAGTTTTCTCTTAAGTTTTATGTTGTGAAGTTTTCAAGTTTTGGGTAAAGATTCAATGGACTATGGAATAAGGAGTGGCAAGAGCCTAAGATTGGGGATTCCCAAGGCACCCCAAGGTAATATTCAAGGACAACCAAAATCCTAAGCTTGGGGATGCCCTGGAAGGCATCCCCGCTTTCGTCTTCGTTCATCGGTAACTTTACTTGGAGCTATATTTTTACTCGCCACATGATATGTGTTTTGCTTGGAGCGTCATTTTATTTCATTATGTTTTGCTTGATGTTTGAATAAAATACCAAGGCCTGAAATTCTTTAATGTTAGAGAGTCTTCACATAGTTGCATAATTATTCGACTACTCATTGATCTTCACTTATATCTTTCGGAGTAGTTTGTCTTTTGCTCTAGTGCTTCACTTATATCTTCTTAGAGCACGGTGGTGGTTTTATTTTGTAGAAATAGATGAACTCTCATGCTTCTCTTATATTATTTTGAGAGTCTTAAATAGCATGATAATTTCCTTAAATAATCCTAATATGCTAGGTATTCAAGACTAGTAAAAACTTTCTTATGACTGTGTTGAATACTAAGAGAAGTTTGATGCTTGATGATTGTTTTGAGATATGGAGGTAATAATATCAAAGTCGTGCTAGTTGAGTAGTTGTGAATTTGAGAAGTACTTGTGTTGAAGTTTGCAAGTCCCTTAGGATGCACGTATGGTAAACGTTGTGTAACAAACTTGAAACATGAGGTGTTATTTGATCATCCTCCTTATGAGTGGCGGTCGGGGACGAGCGATGGTCTTTTCCTACCAATCTATCCCCCTAGGAGTATGCGCGTAGTGTCGAGGTTTTTGATGACTTGTAGATTTTTGCAATAAGTATGTGAGTTCTTTATGACTAATGTTGAGTCCATGGATTATACGCACTCTCACCCTTCCATCCTTGCTAGCCTCTTCGGTACCATGCATTGCCCTTTCTCACATTGAGAGTTGGTGCAAACTTCACCGCTGCATCCAAACCCCGTGATACGATACGCACTTTCACACATAAACCTCCTTATATCTTCCTTAAAACAGCCACCATACCTACCTATTATGGCATTTCCATAGCCATTCTGAGATATATTGCCATGCAACTTTCCACCGTTCTGTTTATTATGACACGCTCCATCATTGTCATATTGCTTTGCATGATCATGTAGTTGACATTGTATTTGTGGCAAAGCCACCGTTCATAATTCTTTCATACATGTCACTCATGAGTCATTGCACATCCCGGTACACCACCGGAGGCATTCATATAGAGTCATATCTTGTTCTAAGTATCGAGTTGTAATTCTTGAGTTGTAAGTAAATAGAAGTGTGATGATCATCATTCATAGAGCATTGTCCCAAAAAAGGCCAAATAAAAAAAGAGAAGGCCCAAAAAAAAGAGAAAAAATAAATAAAAGGGGCAATGCTACTATCCTTTTTCCACACTTGTGCTTCAAAGTAGCACCATGATCTTTATGATAGAGAGTCTCTTGTTTTGTCACTTCGATATACTAGTGGGAATTTTTCATTATAGAACTTGGCTTGTATATTCCAAAAATGGGCCTCCTCAAGTGCCCTAGGTCTTCGTGAGCAAGCATGTTGGATGCACACCCACTTAGTTTCTTTTGTTGAGCTTTCATACAATTATAGCTCTAGTGCATCTGTTGCATGGCAATCCCTACTCCTTGCATTAACATCAATCGATGGGCATATCCATAGCTCATTGATTAGCCTCATTGATGTGAGACTTTCTCCTTTTTGTCTTCTCCACATAACCCCCATCATCATATTCTATTCCACCCATAGTGCTATGTCCATGGCTCGCGCTCATATATTGCGTGAAAGTTTATAGGTTTGAGATTACTAAAGTGTGAAACAATTGCTTGGCTTGTCATCGGGGTTGTGCATGATGAGAGCATTCTTGTGTGATGAAAATGGAGTGTGACTGAACTATATGATTTTGTAGGGATGAACTTTCTTTGGCCATGTTATTTTGAGAGGACATAATTGCTTAGTAAGTATGCTTGAAGTATTATATATTATTTTTATGTCGATATGAACTTTTATCTTGAATCTTTTGGATCTAAATATTCATACCACAATTAAGAAGAATTACATTGAAATTATGCCAAGTAGCATTCCACATCAAAAATTCTATTTTTATCATTTACCTACTCGAGGACGAGCAGGAATTAAGCTTGTGGATGCTGATACGTCTCCAACATATCTATAATTTTTGATTGTTCCATGCTATTATATTATGTGTTTTGGATGTTTATGGGCTTTATTATACACTTTTATATTATTTTGGGGACTAACCTATTAACCAGAGCCCAGTGCCAGTTTCTGTTTTTCCTTGTTTTAGAGTATCGCAGAAAAGGAAAATCAAACGGAGTCCAATTGACCTGAAACTTCACGGAACTTATTTTTGGAAGGAAAGCAACCCTGGAGACTTGGAGTCCACGTCAAGGAAGCTTCTAGGAAGCCACGAGGTAGGGGGGTGCGCCCACCCCCCCTGGGCGCGCCCTCCACCCTCATGGGCCCCTCGTGGCCCCCTGACGTGCTTATTCCGCCTACATATCTCCATATACCCTAAATCGATCGGGGAGCACAATAGATCGGGAGTTCCACCGCCAAAATCCTCCATAGCCACCGAAAGCCAATCTAGACCCGTTCCGGCACCCTGCCGGAGGGGGCAATCCCTCTCCGGTGGCCATCTTCATCATCCCGGTGCTCTCCATGGCGAGGAGGGAGTAGTTCTCCCTCGGGGCTGAGGGTATGTACCGGTAGCTATGTGTTTGATCTCTCTCTCTCTCTCTCTCTCTCTCTCTCGTGTTCTTGGGTGGTACGATCTTGATGTATCACAAGCTTTGCTATTATAGTTGGATCTTATGATGTTTCTTCCCCTCTACTCTCTTGTAATGGATTGAATTTCCCCTTTGAAGTTATCTTATCGGATTGAGTCTTTAAAGATTTGAGAACACTTGATGTATGTCTTGCCATGCGTATCTGCGGTGACAATGGGATATCACGTGATTCACTTGATGTATGTTTTGGTGATCAACTTGCGGGTTCAGCCCATGAACCTATGCATAGGGGTTGGCACACGTTTTCGTCGTGATTCTCCGGTAGAAACTTTGGGGCACTCATTGAGGTTCTATGTGTTGGTTGAATAGATGAATATGAGATTGTGTGATGCATATCGTATAATCATACCCACGGATACTTGAGATGACATTGGAGTATCTAGGTGACATTAGGGTTTTGGTTGATTTGTGTCTTAAGGTGTTATTCTAGTATGAACTCTATGGCTGTTTGTGACACTTATAGGAATAGCCCAACGGATTGATTGGAAAGAATAACTTTGAGGTGGTTTCGTACCCTACCATAATATCTTCGTTCGTTCTCCGCTATTAGTTACTTTGGCGTGACTCTTTGTTGCATGTTGAGGGATAGTTATGTGATCCAATTATGTTATTATTTTTTAGAGGACTTGCACTAGTGAAAGTATGAACCCTAGGCCTTGTTTCAACGCATTGCAATACCGTTTACGCTCACTTTTATCATTAGTTACCTTGCTGTTTTTATAATTTCAGATTACAAAAACCTTTATCTACCATCCATATACCACTTGTTTCACCATCTCTTCGCCGAACTAGTGCACCTATACAATTTACCATTGTATTGCGTGTGTTGGGGACACAAGAGACTCTTTGTTATTTGGTTGCAGGGTTGCTTGAGAGAGACCATCTTCATCCTACGCCTCCTACGGATTGATAAACCTTAGGTCATCCACTTGAGGGAAATTTGCTACTGTCCTACAAACCTCTGCACTTGGAGGCCCAACAACGTCTACTAGAAGAAGGTTGTGTAGTAGACATCAGCCATGGACATAGCACTATAGGTGGAATAGAATGGTGGTTGTGGAGAAGACAAAAAGGGAGAAGATAGTCTCACGTCAACTAGGCGTATCAACAGACTATGGAGATGCCCATCAATAGATATCAATGTGAGTGAGTAGGGATTGCCATGCAACGGATGCACTAGAGCTATAAGTATATGAAAGCTCAGAAAGAAACTAAGTGGGTGTGCATCCAACTTGCTTGGTCACGAAGACCTAGGGCATTTTGAGGAAGCCCATCATTGGAATATACAAGCCAAGTTCTATAATGAAAAATTACCACTAGTATATGAAAGTGATATCATAGGAGACTCTCTATCATGAAGATCGTGGTGCTACTTTGAAGCACAAGTGTGGTAAAAGGATAGTAGCATTGTCCATTCTCTCTTTTTCTCTCATTTTTATTATTTATTTGGGTGTTTTCTCTTTTTTTATGGCCTCTTGTTTTTCGTCCGGAGTCTCATCCTGACTTGTGGGGGAATCATAGTCTCCATCATCCTTTCCTCACTGGGACAATGCTAATAATGATGATCATCACACTTTTTTCTTACAACTCAAGAATTACAACTCGATACTTAGAACTAGATATGACTCTATATGAATTCCTCCGGCGGTGTACCGGGATATGCAATGACTCATGAGTGACATGTATGAAAGAATTATGAATGGTGGCTTTGCCACAAATACGATGTCAACTACATGATCATGCAAAGCAATATGACAATGATGGGGTGTGTTATAATAAACGAAATGGTGGAAAGTTGCATGGCAATATATCTCGGAATGGCTATGGAAATGCCATGATAGGTAGGTATGGTGGCTGTTTTGAGGAAGGTATATGGTGGGTGTATGATACCGGCGAAAGGTGCGCGGTATTAGAGAGGCTAGCAATGGTGGAAGGGTGAGAGTGTGTATGATCCATGGACTCAACATTAGTCATAAAGAACTCATATACTTATTGCAAAAATCTACAAGTTACCAAAGCAATGTATTACGTGCATGCTCCTAGGGGGATAGATTGGTAGGAAAAGACCATCGCTCGTCCCCGACCGCCACTCATAAGGAAGACAATCAATAAATAAATCATGCTCCGACTTCATCACATAACGGTTCACCATACGTGTATGCTACGGGAATCACAAACTTTTAACACAAGTATTTCTCAAATTCACAACTACTCAACTAGCATGACTCTAATATCACCATCTCCATATCTCAAAACAATTATCAAGTTTCAAACTTCTTATAGTATTCAACACACTCATAAGAAAATTTTATTTATTAATCTTGAATACCTAGCATATTAGGATTATTTAAGAAAATTACCATGCTATTTAAGACTCTCAAGATAATCTAAGTGAAGCATGAGAGATCAATAGTTTCTATAAAACAAATCCACCGACGTGCTCTAAGAGATATAAGTGAAGCACTAGAACAAAAAACTATATAACTGAAAAGATATAAGTGAAGCACATAGAGTATTCTAATAATTTACGAATCATGTGTGTCTCTCGCAAAAGGTGTGTACAGAAAAGATGATTGTGGTAAACTAACAAATAAATAAAGACTCAAATAATACAAGACGCTCCAAGCAAAACACATATCATGTGGTGAATAAAAATATAGCTCCAAGTAAAGCTACCGATGGAAGTAGATGAAAGAGGGGACGCCTTCTGGGGCATCCCCAAGATTTGGCTTTTAGGTGTCCATAGATTATCTTGGGGGTGCCATGGGCATCCCCAATCTTAGGCACTTGCCACTCCTTGTTCCATAATCCATCAAATCTTTACCCAAAACTTGAAAACTTCACAACACAAAACTTAAAGTAGAAAATCTCGTGAGCTCCGTTAGCGAAAGAAAACAAAAGACCACTTCAAGGTACTGTAATGAACTCATTATTTATTTATATTGGTGTTAAACCTACTGTATTACAACTTCTCTATGGTTTATAAACTATTTTAATATCCATGGATTCATCAAAATAAGCAAACAACACACGAAAAACAGAATCTGTCAAAAACAGAACAGTCTGTAGTAATCTGTAGCTAGCGCAAGATCTGGAACCCCAAAAATCCAAAATAAATTGCTGAACGTGAGGAATTTATCTATTAATCATATGCAAAAAGAATTAACTAAATAGCACTTCCAAATAAAAATGGCAGTAGTTCTCGTGAGCGCTAAAGTTTCTGTTTTTTACAGCAAGATTAAGAAGACTTTCCCCAAGTCTTCCCAACGGTTCTACTTGGAACAAACACTAATTAAACACAAAAACACAACCAAAACAGAGGCTAGATAAATTATTTATTACTAAACAGGATCAAAAAGCAAGGAATAAAAATAAAATTGGGTTGCCTCCCAACAAGCGCTATCGTTTAACGCCCCTAGCTAGGCATAAAAAGCAAGGATAGATCTAGGTATTGCCATCTTTGGTAGGTAATTATTCAATGAGACATCTATCATCCTTAGGAGTTTATTTCTTTTTATTGATTATCAAAATTTTAGGCACAAGATCGAAAAAATCATTAGTAGCAAATGGTTCCTTAATGATAGTGAAAAGATTAGAATGAATACTTATAGATTTGAGATCCGCAGTTTCTTTGCTAGAGGATTCACCCTTATGTTTAGGAACATACATAAGCTTGGCAATTTTAGTTGGAGGACTTGGAGTATTCTTTACGGAAGAAAAGGCGGTTCCCAAGTTGGTAATGATACCCTCAAGTTTATCAATTCTAGTGGAATCATGATTTATTCCTTCATTAACTATAGGTTCCTTCTCTTTAATATTTTTCAAAGTTACTCCTACTTTAGATCCATATTGGGTAATTTGGTTGTGGATCTTTTTATCGAAATTTTCAATTAACTCAACGGTAGCAACTTTATTTTCAATAATTTCAAGTTAATGCATTACATGCTCCAAAGTTAACGTAGTTCCATTAACCTAAAGAGGTGGTGAGCCAAACAAATCTATCATAGCATTATAAGAATCAAAAGTATGGCTACCCAAGAAGTTCCCTCCGGTAATGGTATCAAGGACATATCTATGCCAAGGAATAGCACCTACATAAAAATTGCGAAGAATAATAGAAGTAGATTGCTTCCTGGTAGATCTGTTTTGAGCATTGCAAATTCTATACCAAGCGTCTTTTAGGTTTTCTCCTTCCCTTTGTTTAAAATTAAGAACTTTCTCAGGAGATAACGGAGAAGATAAGGGACTAGCGATAATGACGAGCAAACAAGAAACGGGCAAAAAGTGGCAAATAGAGAAAGAGAGGGAGGAGAGAGAGAGAGAGAGCGAATAAAACGGCAAGGGTGAAGTGGGGGAGAGGAAAACGAGAGGAAAATGGCAAATAATGTAATGCGGGAGATAAGGGTTTGTGATGGGTACTTGGTATGTTGACTTTTGCGTAGACCTCCCCAGCAACGGCGCCAGAAATCCTTCTTGCTACCTCTTGAGCACTGCGTTGGTTTTCCCTTGAAGAGGAAAGGGTGATGCAGCAAAGTAGCGTAACTATTTCCCTCGGGTTTTGAGAACCAAGGTATCAATCCAGTAGGAGGCTACGCGCGAGTCCCTCGCACCTACACAAAACAAATAAATCCTCGCAACCAACACGATAAGGGGTTGTCAATCCCTACATGGTCACTTACGAGAGTGAGATCTGATAGATATGATAAGATAATATTTTTGGTATTTTTATGATAAAGATGCAAAGTAAAATAAAGGCAATGAAAATAACTAAGTGTTGGAAGATTAATATGATGAAAGATATACCCGGGGGCCATAGGTTTCACTAGTGGCTTCTCTCAAGAGCATACGTATTTTATGGTGGGTGAACAAATTACTGTTGAGCATTGACAGAATTGAGCATAGTTATGAGAATATCTAGGTATGATCATGTATATAGGCATCACGTCCAAGACAAGTAGACCGACTCCTGCCTGCATCTACTACTATTACTCCACACATCAACCGCTATCCAGCATGCACCTAGAGTATTAAGCTCAAGAGAACTGAGTAATGCTTTAAGCAAGATGACATGATGTAGAGGGATAAACTCATGCAATATGATGAAAACCCCATATTGTTATCCTCGATGGCAACAAGACAATACGTGCCTTGCTACCCCTACTGTCACTGGGAAAGGACACCGCAAGATTGAACCCAAAGCTAAGCACTTCTCCCATTGCAAGAAAGATCAATCAAGTAGGCCAAACCAAACTGATAATTCGAAGGGACTTGCAAAGATAACCAATCATACATAAAAGAATTCAGAGAAGATTCAAATATTGTTCATAGATAAACTTGATCATAAACCCACAATTCATCGGTCTCAACAAACACATCGCAAAAGAAGATTACATCGAATAGATCTCCACAAGAGAGGGGGAGAACTTTGTATTGAGATCCAAAAAGAGAGAAGAAGCCATCTAGCTAATAACTATGGACCCGGAGGTCTGAGGTAAACTACTCACACTTCATCAGAGAGGCTATGGTGTTGATGTAGAAGCCCTCCATGATCGATTCCCCCTCCGGCGGAGCTCCGGAACAGGCCCCAAGATGGGATCTCGTGGATGCAGAAAGTTACGGTGGTGGAATTAGGGTTTTGCTCCGTATTTGATCGTTTGGGGGTACGTAGGTATATATAGGAGGAAGAAGTGCGTCGGTGGAGCAACAGGGGGCCCACGAGGGTGGAGGGCGCGCCTGGGGGGGGGGGGGGTAGGCGTGCCCCCCTACCTTGTGGATTCCCAGTTGGTTTCTTGATGTAGGGTCCAAGTCTCCTGGATCTTGTTTGTTCCAAAAATCACGTTCCCGAAGGTTTCATTCCGTTTAGACTCCGTTTGATATTCCTTTTCTTCGAAACCCTAAAATAGGCAAAAAAATCTGCAATTCTGGGTTGGGCCTCCAGTTAATAGGTTAGTCCCAAAAATAATATAAAAGTGGATAATAAAGCCCAATAATGTCCAAAACAGAAGATAATATAGCATGGAGCAATCAAAAATTATAGATACGTTGGAGACGTATCACATCACCACCACGCCATTGTGCTATCGGAGTTCTCCCTCAACTTTTCCTCTCCCCTTCCTGGATCAAGAAGGAGCAGACGTCCCCGGGCTGTATGTGTGTTGAACGCGGAGGCGCCGTCCATTCGGCGCTAGATCGGATCTTTCGCGATTTGAATCGCCGCGAGTACGACTCCATCATCCGCGTTCCTTGTAACGCTTCCGCTTAGCGATCTTCAAGGGTATGAAGATGCACTCCCTCTCTCTTGTTGCTAGCATCTCCTAGATTGATCTTGGTGACACGTAGGAAAATTTTGAATTAGTGCTACATTCCCCAACAACTGGAACCCCCCAGGGAAGTGTTGGGCCTACATGGGCCTAAAGGGAGAGAGAGGGAAGCCCGCGAGGGGTGGCGTGCGCCCCCCTCCTAGGGAGTCCGAATAGGACAAGGAGAAGGGGTCGCCCCCCTTCCCTTTCCCCCTCCCTCTCCTTCCTATTCCCTCCGGTGGAGAAAGGAAAAGGGGGGGCGAATCCTACTTGGACTAGGAGTCCAAGTAGGACTCCCCCCTTGGCGCACCCCTCCTGGCCGCCGGCCTCCTCCTCCCCCCTTTATATACGGGGGAGGGGGCACCCCAAAGGCACACCAAGAATTCTCTTAGCCGTGTGTGGTGCCCCCCTCCATAGTTTACTCCTCCGGTCATAGCGTCGTAGTGCTTAGGCAAAGCCCCGTGCGGATCACATCACCATCACTGTCACCACGCCATCATGCTGTCAGAACTCTCCCTCGACCCTCTACTGGATCAAGAGCTTGAGGGGCGTCATCGAGCTGAACGTGTGCTGAACACAGAGGTGTCGTACGTTCGGTACTTGGATCAGTTGGATCGTGAAGGCGTTCGACTACATCAACCGCGTTAACATAATGCTTCCACTTTCGATCTACGAGGGTACATGGACACACTCTCCCCCTCACGTTGCTATGCATCTCCTAGATAGATCTTGCGTGATCGTAGGAATTTTTTTGAAATTGCATGCTACGTTCCCCAACACTAGTTCCCTCTAGTGTGATAAACAGAGAAGATTTGGATGCAGAGGAGCATGCGGCACCTCTGCAACTAGTTGAAATCTTAGGAAACGACCTTCGTCATGCGGACTCAGTGGTGGTGCAGGATAAACCCAAACCACATGGAAGAGGAAGGCCTACCCTCTCTCTGTGGTGTGTCAAAGTGCAAGAATAAAATTCAAACAAAAATTCCATGATGAGAAATGAGAGGCATTTTCTGGAATAGCAAAGGTCTCGTGGACTTGGCTAAGCATAGGTTTTCGTGAAATCTTCTATAGAACACAAACTAGACTTTATTGTATTGCTCGAGATGGGTAGAGATAACTTTGCTTCATAGTTTTTTCTAACGGTCTCCGGTGGTTTAGATTTTGACTGTCATTGTCTCCCACCGCGGGGATGGTATGGTGGGATCTTACTTGGTGTAAACTGCGAAACCTTGGAAGTAGACCATGTTATTCTGGTGACTATGCTGCAAAATTTCATGTGTAATCAAAGGTTGATGGTTTTGGATGGGCCCTGGTCACTGTCTAAGGTGCGGCACAGCCGAAGATCAAGCCTGACTTCCTAGCTGGCCCTGTGAGGGTTTGCGAGGATGAGAGGTTGCCCATTTTGGTTGGGGTGACTTAACATGAATAGACAAAGAGACCAAAAAATGGTAATTTCGATGGGAGGTGGTCGTTTATGTTCAATGTTATCATTGAGAGTCTGGACCTGAAAGGGATTGATCTCATAGGCAGGCAATACATTTGGGCAAACAATTTGGAGAATCCCACATATGAGAAATTCGATCGGGTTCTAACCAATGTGGAATGGGAACAAAAGTTTCCTCTCATAATGGTGTGAGCATTACAAAGGGGACTTTCCGATCACACCCCTCTCCTTGTTGACTCGGGGGATGCGACCCTCGTAGGCAACAAAAACATCTTCTCTTTCGAAATGCCATGGTTCGAGAGGGAGGGCTTCTCGATTTAATAGCCAGGGAATGGGCTAAAGAGAACATAGGTCCATCGAATATTCAAAAATGGCAATATACAATTAAACACATGCGAAATTCTTGCGAGGCTCGACAAAAAATGAAAGTGGCACTTAGAGGCCGAGGGCAATATGCTAGAGATGGTTGATCATATTGTTAAGTGGGAAGCCGAAGAAAAGCCGTGAGAGCTTCTTAGAGAAGAAGGGGCAAAATGGGCACTTAGAGCTAAAGTTTGACACGTGGTTCACCTGGTTTTTCCACATGATTGCGAATGAAAGCATAGGAAGAAGAATATTATTCAGATCGAACAAGATGAGGGTACAATTGTAGGACATGAGAACCTAAAATTGTATATCTCAAACTTCTACCAAAAGCTCTTTGGGGCACCGGAGGAGAATTTTGTTTCGCTCCACGAGCATGTGGTGAAGGATTTGACTCAATTAGGGGCCGATGAGAACGAGGTTATGTCAGAACCCTTATCAAAGAAGGATGTGTTTGAGGCGATAACACAAATGAAGAATAATAAGGCACCAAGCCCCGATGGTTTTCAAGCTGAATTTTACAAGAGGTGTTGGCATGTCATTAAAGTAGACCTTACGCCCATGTTCCATGATTTGTTTAATGGCCAGTTGCAATTATTTCACCTCAACTATGGAGCGATTACACTGTTGCCAAAGAAGGAGGAGGTTGTTCGCATTGAGTAGTTCACACCAATATGTCTGCTTAATGTGATCTTTAATATCTTTACAAAAGTTCGTACTAACCGCGTCACATGCATTGCGCATAGTGTGGTGTAGCCAAGTCAGACGGCTTTCATGCCGAGACGACATATCCTAGAGGGTATGGTTGTTCTACATGAAATTAACTCAAAGAAACTGGATGGAGTTGTCTTCAAAGTGGACTTCGAGAAGGCTTACGATAAAGTAAAATGACCATTTTTTCAATAGGATTTATGTATGAAGGATTTTGATGCGACCAGGAGGAAGCGGGTCAAATACTTTTTTAAAAGGCAGTGTAGGGGTCAAGGTAAATGCTGAAACATGTCATTAGTTCCAGACGCAAAAAGGATTGAGATAGGGGGATCTGATGTCTCCTATCTTGTTCAATATTGTTGCTGATATGTTGGCGGTTCTCATTGACCGGGCCAAATAGGACGGTCAAGTGGGTGGTCTCATCCCTGATTTTGTAGATGCTTGGTTGTCTATACTATTATACTACAATATGCAGATGATACAATTATTTTCATGGAACATGATTTGGCAAAGGCTAGAAATATGAAACTAGTTTTATGTCTTTTCGAACAACTATGTGATTTGAAAATCAATTTCAAAAAGAGTGAACTATTATCTTTTGGGCGCGCCAAGTTACATTCTCCTGGATTATGGGGTGTTGTGGCCCTCGGCGTACTCAAGATGGAATCCTCTGAAGCCTTGGTGTATACTTGAAGGCATATTTAAATGTTTGACATGTTTATCTCTAGGTATAACCGACCATGTGTAACCCTAGGTACCCCTCGGTTCCTATATAAGATGAGGGTTTTAGTCTGTAGAGGCAAGCTAGCACTCATTCATACGACCCGGACCTCTGTAAATGCCGTGTCTTTCTCTACCTCCTGTTACCATCTAGCTAAGACCACCAACTCGGGACCCCCTACCCGAGATCCATTGGTTTTAGCACGGACATTGGTGACCCGTAAAAGTCCCGTTGTGTGGTCGCAAAGGATCGATGGCTCATCTTCGTATCAATGGCGACATTGGATGTGGGAAGACTTTATCCCCGGTCAGCTCTTTGACTTCGACAACATTGTACTTCAGGACGATTCGGCTGGTCACCTCAGCCAGGTCGAGAACCTCTCCCTAGGCCACACGATCAGGTTTGGGAATCTGGAGTATGCCGCGTGCTCCTGTGGCAAACTTGCCTTTTAGGGTTGGGTGTCAGACCAACCCGAAGACCTTACCAATGTCGTCGTCTTAGCACCAGATTCGATCTTGGAGTAGGATCACATAATGATTTGCATCTCATATCGGGCTTTGAGATTGGGTCTGGACACTACACTGCCGGAACACGCGTCAGGCCCGATCAGCCAAAGTTTTGAGGCTATGTCAGGTGGTACCTCGAGCAAACTTCAATTGATCCCCGCCTACTATCAAGAGATGGGCGAGGCCAACATCACACTCCTGAGCGAGATGCTAGATTGGATTCAGAGCCTTGGAATCTCGAATGATCAAGCCTCGGTCTATGATCGGATCAGGGACAAACCCGGAGGAGCAGAAATTTTGTCCCATCCTCCACCCACCTAGTCGCTATAGTCAAGGACTTAACCGATGTATTGGACTACGCCTTCGAGGAGGCAGTCGACATGGATGAAGATGTTGACAACATGTCATACACTGCATCATCCTTAGCCACCTCCACCTACGTGTCTACATGGTAGATACCCCCAAGATGAGGAAGGAGGCAAAGCACAAATGAAGAATAATAAGGCACCAGGACCTGGTGGTTTTCAAGCTGAATTTTACAAGAGGTGTTGGCATATCATTAAAGTAGACCTTACGCCCATGTTCCATGATTTGTTTAATGGCCAGTTGCAATTATTTCACCTAAACTATGGAGCAATTGCACTGTTGCCAAAGAAGGAGAAGGTTGTTCGCAGTGAGTAGTTCACACCAATATGTCTACTTAATGTGAGATTTAAGATCTTTACAAAAGTTCGTACCAATTGCCTCACATGTATTGTGCATAGTGTGGTGTAGCCAAGTCAAACAGCTTTCATGCCGAGATGACATATCCTGGAGGGTATGTTTTTTTTGTGGGATAAACTTCCAATCTATTCATCTTCAATCATGGTAGTACAACGAACACTAGAAATAATAAAAATTACATCCGTAGACCACCTAGCGACGACTACAAGCACTGAAGCGAGCCGAAGGCGCGCCGTTGTCATCGCCCCTCCCTCGCCGGAGCCGGGCAAGCATTGTTGTAGTAGACAGTCAGGAAGTCGTCGTGCTAAAGCCCCATAGAACCAATACACCAGAACAGCAACCGCCGCCGATTAAGATTGTGGATAAGAAGGATCCAACCTGAAGACACATGAATAGAGACAAACAATGAACCGATCGGAGCAAATCCACCAAAGACAGATCCACCGAAGACACACCTCCACACGCCCACCGGCGATGCTAGACGCATCACCGGAATGGGGGCTAGGCGGGGAGACCTTTATTCCATCTTCAGGGAGCCGCCGCCGTCTCGTCTTTCTGAATAGGACCTAAACCCTAACAAATCTCGAAAAAAGATCAAAAAACGTAGCCCTCCCACCGGTAAGGTCCGGGATCCACTCCGCGCCCCTAGAGGGTATGGTTGTTCTACATGAAACCTTACATGATATTCACTCAAAGAAACTGGATGGAGTTGTCTTCAAAGTGGACTTCTAGAAGGCTTATGCTTAAGTTAAATGGCCATTTTTGCAATAGGTTTTATGTATGAAGGATTTTGTTGCGGCCTGGAAGAAGCTGGTCAAATACTTTTTTTAAAGGCGACGCAACAAAAACACAGGAAACATCGACGCTAGTAACATGCCACCAACAATGGCAACACCATCAATAATGACACTACTCTGAACGATGCCGAGAACCACAACAGGATACATCTCGGCATACTAAGGAGATATTAAGAAAGTCTAGTCAAGATTCTCTAGAAGCATTTCCTTCTTGCATTTCTTCTCGGCCACCCGAGATGCCGGCATCACCACCCCGAGGTAATCCCTCCTCTCCCGTTTCTTTCCTTCACGCTCCCGCTGAGTAACCAGCTCTAGATCAAGCTTCAGATAATGATCTTGAACGGACGCAAAGGCCTGCCGAGAACCTTCCAAGTAGGCCGACCGCTTGCACAACTCGACTTGGGCTCCAGCCCCTTGGAGGCGGTACACCAATCCAAAGAAGCTGGTTGGTAGAGGATCACTCGGCCATAAGGATTTCCAGAGATCCTCCATGGCAGGCTTGGCCGCTCATTACAGTTCTTCCATTTGCTACAGCTGGTTACAGAGGGGTTGGGGACATGCTGATGCCTGGAAATGCATCCGGAAGGATTTCTACTCAGCCACATCTTCGCGCCCACTAAAGTGTCGGCACACATCCTCTACACATTGCAGGAGGTCCAAAAAGGCGCCTGCTATATGCTAAAGTTTCCTCATCTTGGGGAAGGCTTGACTGATGAAGACACACTTTAGTAAACTAGTGTGTATGCACGTGCAATGCACGTCTTAACGGTATGGTGTGATTCCACCAAAAAAATACTTCGAAAAATGAATTCCGAGCAAGAAAATATATTGTTGATGCACAGGAAATATAGTTTAGAAATTTACTAATTGGTAGTACAAAATGCAACTACAGCATGCGGTCATCTAGAAATTTTCAAAGAATATAAAAACAAGTACGTGGTGGAACCCACAAATTGTTTACTTCAACTTTAGTTTCTCCTCCACACCATCTCACATCGGCTCACAACCAACTCTTTTTTTTACTCATCACAACCTGGCAATTGCAACATAGTAGAGAAGGCATAGGTCTTTTTTCTGGAAGGTATGACATGGTGCAGCGATGGTTCTAGAATCAAGTAGATTCAACTGCAGGCACTATTATGGTTCCAGAACTAAGTAGATTTAGCTGTAGGCACTGTTCACTGCGAATCCCTCCAATCTCAGCCTTTAGATTTAGGAGATCAGTTGTTAGGGCTGCTGTCCACTAGTGGAGGCTGACTTGGTTTAGTCCCACCTCGCTTACGGGAGGAGGCCATGACCAACTTATAAGGGAGAGTATCCGTCCTCCTTTCAGTCCGGGCTTTTGGGATGGAGTGGGATCTCCACTGAATGTTGGCCCATGTGTGCATAAACGTCCAGAACGTAAGTAGAGTGTGGGCTAGATCGAGTTGGATGCTAACATCTGGTATCAGAGCCAGCATCGCCATGCCTTCTTGAGGGGCTTCTCAGGGGGATGGCATGTTAGGGCTGCTGTCCACTAGTGGAGGCTGGCTTGGTTTAGTCCCACCTCGCTTACGGGAGGAGTCCATGACCAACTTATAAGGGAGAGTATCCCTCCTCCTTTCAGTCCGAGCTTTTGGGATGGAGTGGGCTCTCCACTAAATGTTGGCTCATGTGCGCATAAACGTCTAGAACGCAAGTAGAGTGTGGGCTAGATCGAGTTGGACACTAACATCAGTGGCTAGGATTGATGCTCTAGGTGCAATCCAGGACTCGTACACTATATATAGTAGTATCTATACTATTAAAGCAGAATCGAACGTCGTGATGGTTCGACCTCGTCCCCACCCCCTTTCTACCACAACCATCTCGCGATGCACCACGCCCGCAGCATCCCCGCATGACAGGAAAACATCGGAACTGATACCCACCCCTCACTGCACGATAGAAAAAAAAGGAAAAGAAAACCCACGTACGCACGTCCCACCCCTCCCCGAATCCCTCGCTCCCGATCCCCTTCCTCTCGTACGGGAATCGCCACCGCTGACCTCCTCCGTCGCCGTTGGACTCAGCAAGGCGAGAGACAACTGACGTCTCCTTCTCTCCTCAGACCCACGGGCTCTAGCTTTCTAGCCGTCAACCCCTGCCCCGCCTCCACCCTCCATCTAGAGGTACATGGCCCAAATCCAATTGCCCTCTCATCAGAGCCATCAGCGGCAGCTCCTCCTCAACCATGTCATTCCGACGTCGTCATCGTCATCCAATCGACCTTCCTGTCTACGGCGACCTCCAGCGACCTTCCCCGCATATGACGACCTCGGTCTAGCTTGGAGCCGCTTGCCATCTCATTTATTCTTCACCCACTCCAGGAGGTGCTGGACGCAGGGGAGGGCAACCAGCAGGATGGCGCGGTGGCAGTGGCAACGGACAACAGCATAGGTAACCTTATCTCCCTACCATCACTCTACCCATCTTCTCCCAGTAGGTTGTGCTCCCACACTCCCTTGTTCACGTACGGGTTTTAGTAGTGCAGCGTAGCGGCTGATGGATCCGTTGCTTATCCGCCGCACGACGAGGCGGTGGAGGCACGATAGAAAAAAAAGGAAAATAAAACCCACGTATGCACGTCCCACCCCTCCCCGAATCCCTCGCTCCCGATCCCCTTCCTCTCGTACGGGAATCGCCACCGCCGACCTCCTCCGTCGCCGTTGGACTCGGCAAGGCGAGAGACGAGTGACGTCTCCTTCTCTCCTCAGACCCACGGGCTCTAGCTTTCTAGCCGTCAACCCCTGCCCCGCCTCCACCCTCCATCTAGAGGTACATGGCCCGAATCCAATTGCCCTCTCATCAGAGCCATCAGCGGCAGCTCCTCCTCGACCATGTCATTCCGACGTCGTCATTGTCATCCAATCGACCTTCCCGTCTATGGCGACCTCCAGCGACCTTCCCCGCATATGACGACCTCGGTCTAGCTTGGAGCCGCTTGCCATCTCATTTATTCTTCACCCACTCCAGGAGGTGCTGGACGCGGGGGAGGGCAACCAGCAGGATGGCGCGGTGGCAGTGGCAACGGACAACAGCATAGGTAACCTTATCTCCCTACCATCGCTCTACCCATCTTCTCCCAGTACGTTGTGCTCCCACACTCCCTTGTTCACGTACGGGTTTTAGTAGTGCAGCGTAGCGGCCGATGGATCCGTTGCTTACCCGCCGCATGACGAGGCGGTGGAGGTTGGGCTAGGCGGCCCCGATGCCCAGGAGTCGCAGGCCGACGACCTATCCAACGTCATGAGCACGTCGCTGCACTGTTCCAATCCCTGTGAGTTCTGCGCCAGGGTAAGCATAGAAATCCTATCTGCATTAATAGTGTCAAGCTTCATACTAAGATTTGTCACACTTAAGATGGTTGTTATATCTGTTTAGTAAGCCATTTAAGAAAAGGAAAATACATCCGAAAATTGACTGCATTTAGGACGATACGATTTTACAAATGTTTCTTCTCCTTGGAACTCCCAGTCCTTGATTTCATACATTTGCAACTTTTAGTTCATATAACAAGGTGCCGACCATTGGCTTTCAACAACAATGCTGCTGCAGTGAAATACCCATCTGCTCATATAGCTACACAGGTAGCACATTGGTTTCATTTGGATCCTTGAGTTTTCATGTCGTCTTACAAAGAGCACTTTTTCATGTCGTCATATAACTACACAGGTAGCACATTGGTAGCTGCAGTCCACGTATGGATTAATAGTCCTTCTATTGAAGTTTGATTAATTTTTCTTTTCCAAATTATTATTGGTCCAGTTATTAACCTCTAAAAAATATTTCTTTTCACATATCTTACTCCCAGGAACTCTAGTTCAAGCTCCAGTGCAAGTTAATAGAAGGAAGTTGGATGCAACATTGACATACAGAAGTCTGCGGTAAATTTCTCACTGATACTCTAATCTAAAGCCCATTATTTCTTCAATCTTTATTATTATCTGAAACTTATGTTTTCTTAATGTGTTCTATGCATTGTCTGATTGTTAATTAACTTAATTATCATCCTATCCTTATTTTAAATGATCAATATTTTAAAGTTGAAAGAGCACATATTACAGTGATTATACCTTCTGAGTGATAAATTGATGTAGTGCTTGTCACAGAGTAATCCTCTTCTATGGATCTAACACAAATATTTTCCAGGATTTCTCCAAACCAGGACACAATTTTTGGATCATCAGCTGGAAAATAAAATTGGCATAAGCTTACGACATAGAGTTGCAGGTCAGCGCGTGATAAAAACATGTAAATTCAGAAGAATCTTTCCCACATAGTCTTGTGGTTCCTACTTTTCTGGTCATGCCTTTTCCAAAATAGTTTTTCGTCCTACATGCTTTTGTACCATCACCAATGTTTCATCAACGCCGTATTGTTTTAGTACAAACTAGCTCCATAGTGTTGGAAGCACTATGTTCCTTTGTTCAGTCCAGAGGTCGGTGGACCACATGTTTAAACCAGCATTGGGGGCCATGTTACAAATCCTTATCGTGCAACCACTTGTCATATTTTCTTCTTCAATATTATCTTACGAATTTGTCTGAACCTGGAAAAAGCTTCCACTAGGTTGATGCCTGAACCTGAAAAAGATTGTTGTATACATTAGTAGAGAAAAAGAGAATAGTTTGATTGCTGTCGGACTGTGTTGTGGATTAAGTGGATAGGTAATGTGCATAATCTTCACATAGTCGTGTCTAACACGCAAAAGGTTCAAGCCAGTATCGAGCCCAATGGTTTGGCCCTTCAAGAGCTCAGGCAGTGGCGGAGCTACCATAAAAAAGTTCGACGGGCCAGATACTACATACTGTGTTATCAAACTGAAAATCAATGCATTGTTGTGAGTCGAGCTTCATATAAAATGTCTTTTGCTTCAGTCCTGGGCGGGCCATGGCCCATCCAGCCTTCCCGTACCTCCGTCAGTGAGCTTAGGTTTCATCACTTCTAAAAATTTAAGCGCACACCTTCAGCTGTGGTCAGAGATTGGAGTCGAGTTCAGGTTCTGTGACTTGTTTTGTATAAAGCATCCTGCATGCTTTCAATTTGTGTTTTGTTTGTTGTAGCTGCTTCTCCTTGTTGTCCGTTGTGTTAATCCAAACTCATGTATGTTACTTCTCCGGGGAACACGTTTGGCTTCTCATGTACTGTACCTTCATTACCTTTCAATATTAGCTAGGTCTGAACAAGATAAAATGTTGACATTAGCACAACGGGACCAACAATTAGGAGAGAAAATTTGTAGGGGAAGAGACCACAAAGCAACAATATTACAGAAACCAAAATACATTAGCAAGTAAATACAGTTTAATAGAGAATACTATGTACTTGCTTGAGAGTTGTGTGTGTTCATCTTAGGGAAATATGCTTCTACCTTTAATTTAGAATGAAGCAATCTGACATGAAGTTTCCTTATTTGTTTAGAGATAAACTCATTCTCCATCTGATCTGAATTAATTGACTCAACATATGTACAATGTATATATGACATTGTATAGCAGCTGCATCAATTACCTTGAATCAAAGGGAGTATTACATTCTTCAAATATGGTATGCAACTATTTTAGAGTGAAGGAAAAAGAGACGTCTACAAAGGAGCTATATATCTTTTCTTTTTAGGACATATTGCTCATCTCCTAATAATACTTATTCATTTTCTGATTTATGTGCATGTTATGTAGCCAACTTTAGCAGTTCTGTTGGGCTAATATAGTAGAGACTCATGCTACATAATGATAGAAAGAAGACACCGAAGGAAGTTTTGGAAGTGCTTCCAATTTAAGTATGCCTCTTCTTGAATCCAAGTACCAGAACATTCATCTTTACCTGAAGGTATGGTCTGCTTCTAGCAACATTTATTTAGTTAATGCATCATTGAAGTGTTGAACCTCAAATTGAATATTTTTATCGATTATTGTGTCATCTATTTCAGGTTGTGATCATGCCTTTAACTTCTATTCTACCCCCTAAATTTTCATTATTAAGGTGCTGCAAATATTATGAAGAATCTGTGCCTGGGTGAAAGTCATAAATTATCCTTTTTGTTGTTGCTTCCTTGTATGTGTTTTTGTGTCAACGAATGATATTATCATGTCTTTGCAATTTTGTCCTCCATGCACTCTATCGCTCTTAGTGGAGGAGCATATAACGTGTTTTTTGCAGTCATTTTCCAAGTTTTTATTAATCCATATTACATTTAGCCATGGGAGTTGATCGTAAGCATCCTTGTATTCCGGATCAGATATGTGAAGGTACTATGATTTTTTCCTTCATAAGATGGGGATTCATGCTTAAGTACTAATCATATATAGATTAATTGTTGCCTTCTTATACATAGAGAGAAAACCAAAAGTTTAAGGTTCCTCGTATTGAAACAAGGCTTTTATCGCATGGCAATTACAACACCGAAACTCTTAGCAAAGCTGAGACGGGATGCAAGAAGGAAGAGAACATGTTTTCACAAATTTAAATTTTGAAAAAAACATTTAGTGTGATGCTCTGGCTACTAATTTATTCAGTAATATATGAGCTATCTGGCATACAATTATACCATTGGAAACTTTTCTTGAATACGAATTTGGTGATTTTTTGTAACATAATCCATGTTCAGCTGATGAATTTGATGGGAAAAGTTGAATTTTGAAATGCACGCATGCCATGTAAATTAGGATAGAGTAATATTTTTTATCCAAGCTGGATGGAGAAGATATATGTCAAAGTTGGGTGGAAAAAAGGCCCTTTGTTTGTCTTCATTGTGGAGCACAAAGCAATAGTATGAAGGTAGACTTATCAAGTTGAGTCATGGTGATTTGAATATGAGTCACATGGATTGTGTTATATTATTAAGTACTCCCTCCGTTCCGAATTACTCGTCATAGAAATGGATGTATCTGGATGTATTTTAGTTCTAGATACATCCACTTCTGTGGCGAATAATTTGGAACGGGGGGAGTAGAAGATGATATTTCTGGCAACACACTCATAAGCCGCATGTGCAATGTTGTGGATTACAATGTTTTTTAAGCGGTGGCAACGCACGGGCATATATAGCTTACCGACGGCTATCTTGGTCGCCTGTCGTAGTTCTTCCTTTACTGCATTTGCTTAGGAGGTGACCTCTTGATGCTCTGCTGCGAATTTCTTGAGCTTGGCATCATCTTTTCGCGCCAAGGTCTTCAACGAGTTACACTCAGCGACGATGACCTCTAGGCAGGAGCTCGCCGGAGTCAGCCCACGGTGGACGGGCGCGGGAGATGGGGTATCCGGCGTCGCGACCCAGAGTCCTCCAATATTCAGACTCGTCTTATTTCCTTCTTCATCTTACAGGTGTTGTTTGTCCAGAGGAAGGAGAAGAGGCGGACGGAAACGCCGCCGGTCGGTCGGGTGACACCAACCAAGCCACGGGTGGCGCATCCACTCCGGCAAGTATGAATGAGTACTCGACCACCAGGTAATCCATTCATTTCCCCTCTTTTCCTACTTCCCCATGATCTGGTCCCCATTTGACATGTTCTTCAGTTGCAGAAATCACTAATTCTCCATGTTATTGAGCCCATCTAAAGTCCAGCGCTTAGAAATCTTGTGATCTGCATTACCTAATATTTCATATGATTGAGGATAGTGGACGAAAGCATGGTTTAGTCATTGAGTTGACTAAAATCAGCTGAGCTCTTCTTTTGTTCGGAAGATATTCTGAAGCAAAATCATGCCCTACCAACCTGAGAAGAAGTGCAGCAATCGAACCTTACATCAGTTTTGGTGTCCTAATCAAGGAATTCTGAAGACAGGGTGACCCGTTTTGTTGTCCTAATCAAGGAATTATGAAGACAGGCATACGAGGCAATGTCTATTAATATGACAAATATAATTTTAAAGAATGGCAGATTTCCATGTGAAGCTAGCTACAACTCTGTTATACTCAGGCTATGTATATCAAAGGAATTTGATCAGTCACTTGATTTTCTTGCTGGGATGCAGTTGGAAAAGTTAAAAACAACTAAGATCTCCTGTGATGTGCTCACACGTGGCCTTTGGTGCCATGGGATGAACCAGTTATGCCAAGAAGATCAAGCTACCATCGGGAGAGGTTGCAAATGCTCCAACATGGCACTTTGAGAACCATGGTTTATTTACTATCCAGAGCGAGTGGCATACAGTCTCGCGCACACTAGCATCGACCAAGGAAGTAGCAGTAATTCACAGAAAAGGGACAAAAATATTTGGAAGCTAATCTGGAATGCAAATGTGCCAAGTAAGGTGATGATATTTGGGTGGAGGCTTGCTTTGGATAATTTGGCAAAAAAAAGAAATAAGTGGAAGAGGACCCTGGAACATGATAACATTTGTAGCATTTGCGGCAACAGGGTTGAGGACAGCTACCACGCAATAGTGGCCTTCACAGAATCAAGGGCACTTAGAGCAGAGATTAGAGGAGAATGGTATCTCCTGGCTGAAGAAAAGTTTCACTTCTCAGGGCCACTAGCTGCAAAATCTGTTGGCCTATGATCACTTCATAGCAGCGAAGTATGGTACTGATGCTTTTCTGGTGAGCCTTGAACTTGCTAATAATATAGTCGACGGAAAGGGGTGATGTTCGATCACATCTTCAGTATGTTTTCTGAAGAACTATGTTGTCATACTTAATGATGGTGATTCATGGACTTTGGATGAGAAAGGAAAAGATATGGTCGGCACTACGGATATAAAAACTAAAGATACAAATGTAGCAAGTCCCAATTGATCCGCAGTGGGTAAAGGCACTCAGTGGGCAAAACCTCCACAAGGGCCCCTGAAGATAAACAGGGATGCGGCTTATGATGGTGAAACTAGAGCCACTTCGGGGATTGTGATCAGAGACAGTAGTGGCTGCGTGATTCTTGCTCAGGGATGCAACCTACCAAGGTGTTCAAATATTGAAGAAGCAGAAGCAAGGATGTGTGCTGCTGGCTTAAGGCTAGGCCCTGCACGCTCAGATGTTCAGATTTCTGTTGGAGACTAATTGTGAAAATGTAGTGGCACATATAAATTACAGTAAAAGAAAGTGGTCTTCCTGGTGGGATGCGTACATCGAGGTAGCTTCATTGATTACTAGTAAGGATGTAAGGGTTACAGAAAGATGGGAAGAGATAGCAACAGGGTGGCACATGAAATTGCAAATTTTTCACAGTATGTGGGAGGGATATGCTTTGGCAAAATCCCATTCCTCCTGATCTAGCAGTGTTGGTGGATCTGGACTGTAATGATGTGGAATATATGAAATAAAATGCTATCCTTCCCCTAAAAAAAGTTATGCCAAGAAGATTTGGAGATGCTATTGACCTTTGGTTCTGCACCATCCTTTGGCATGTATGGAATTGTTTTTGATAACCACTTTAGGTCCAACAATACACTGGAAGCTGCAGAACTTTTGCATGATATGCAGCAAGCAAGACATGTACCCAACTAACGGTCTGTGATAGGCTATTTAAGCAATACTAATAGGAAGACTGAAGGACACGAACAATCTCAAGTAGTAAAAATTGTTGGTAGAGATAGGGTTTACTGCAGGGTACAGGGGCTCCTGATGGATGGTGGTCTGAGTTGACGAAGACTTGGCCTCCTCGCCACCAGGCCACCAAGCGCCACTGTTTAGATTGCAGATGACCTTTCATTAGATATTAATTTGACATGACCTGCCTTAGGGACAACCACCAGTGTGTTTTCACACACCTTCTCGCCTCTAATTGCATACGCTTGTCAAGGACGCCAAAAAGAGTGCACATTTCTCTTTTGCTAGTTATTTTTCTAACGACATACACATCAGATGACCAGATTCACCTATGCTTTAGACATGTGATGACTGATTTTATCTTTTACTCCCTAGCTCTGTACAGTAATATAAACTTTTTAGATAAAAAGTCTTATATTACTTTATAGAGGGGGTATTTACGAAGTAAAATAATTAATAAAATGCAACATTTGGAGTCCAAATGTACTTTTACTTAAATCTTGAAGGATGCAGTTGATTGGTTTTTAGAGTGCATATTTATTTAAATTTCAATGCACGCCAATTTTTTTCTTCCGTTGCAACGCACAGGCATATGTGCTAATCTAACATACAGACAAGCTTGGCAAGATTATAAGCTTCAGTGCTGAAGAAAACCAGTCATACAACATGCAATCTCAAGATGGCCGCACCATGAGGGCCACCGGAGAATGTCATTAACCATTCCTTGATAGTCTTAGGAAAATTGGATGCTAACCAGACTAAGATCATCAGCTAGAGTCATAGCTATTGGGGAACATTGCATGGAAAACAAAAAAAAATCTACGCACACGCAAGATCTATCCATGGAGATGTATAGCTATGAGAGGGGTAGAGCATCTACATACCCTTGTAGATTGCTAAGCGGAAGCATTTATCAACGTGGTTGATGTAGTGGTACACCTTCACGATTCGTCCCGATCAAGTACCGAACATATGACACCTCCGCATTCAGCACACGTTCAGCTTGATGACGTCCTCGCCTTCTCAATCCGGCAAGAGAGGTAAAGTAGTAGATGAGTTTCGGCAGCACGACGGTGTGGTGACGGTGGTGGTGAAACTATCCACGGGGCTTCGCCAAGCACAACGAACTTATGATAGAGGGTGAGCTAGAGGGAGAGGGGGCGCCAGCACACGTCTTGGTGAATTGTGGTGTCCCCGAGGGGCTAGCCCTGCTCCTCTATTGATATGTTGAGCCCTGGGTAATTTCTTGGAATGCAAGGAAGAGTCCTTGGTTTCCAGTACTAGACGCCACGGTACTCGGCGTCTGGCCCAGGGCCAGAAGCCATGGCCCCTGGCGTTTGGTCCCTGACCTCCGCAAAACTTCCTTTTGCACTGACCAAAAGCCCCGTGGGCCTGACCCCTTGGCCCAACCATATCATCCTACATAGCAATCTTTACCTCTGGACCATACCGGAGCTCCTCGTCATGTCCGTGATCTCATCCGGGACTCTGAACAACATTCGGTCACCAACATACATAACTCATATAATACTATATCGTCAATGAACATTAAGCATGCGGACCCTATAGGTTCGAGAATGATGTAGACATGACCAAGACGCTTCTCCATTCAAGAACCAATAGCGGGACCTAGATGCCCATATTGGTTCCTACATATTCTATGAAGATCTTTATCGGTCGAACCTTTATGACAACATATGTAGTTCCCTTTGTCCGTCGGTATGTTACTTGCCCGAGATTCGATCATCGGTATCTTCATACCTTAGTTCAATCTCGTTACCGGTAAGTCTCTTTACTCATTTCGTAATACATCATCTTGTAACTAACTCCTTAGTCACTTTGCTTGCAAGCTTCTTGTGATGTTGTATTACCAAGAGGGCCCAGAGATACCTCTCCGTCACACGGAGTGACAAATCCCAAAATCTCGATCCATGCCAACTCAACAGACACCTTCGGAGATACTTGTATAGCACCTTTATGATCACCCAGTTATGTTGTGACATTTGATAGCACACAAGGTATTCATCCGGTATCCGGGAGTTGCATGATCTCATGGTCAAAGGAATATGTATTTGACATTAAGAAAGCAGTAGCAATAAACTGGATGATCATATGCTAAGCTAACGGATGGGTCTTGTCCATCACATCATTCTCCTAATGATGTGATCCCGTTATCAAGTGACAACACATGTCTATGGTTAGGAAACCTTAACCATCGTTTGATCAACGAGCTAGTATAGTAGAAGCTCACTAGGGACATGGTATTTGTGTATGTATCCACACATGTATTTAAGTTTCTGGTCAATACAATTCTAGCATGAATAATAAACCTTTATCATGATTACGGAAATATAATAATAACCACTTTATTATTGCCTCTAGGGCATATTTCCAACAATCTCCCAGTTGCACTAGAGTCAATAAGCTAGTTCACATCGCCATGTGATTAACACCCAATGATTTCTAAGGTGTGATCATGTTTTGCTTGTGAGGGAGGTATTAGTCATCGGGTCTGCAACATTCAGATCCGTGCGTACTTTGCAAACATCTATGTCTACAATGCTCTACATGGAGCTACTCTAGCTAATTGCTCCCATGTTCAATACATATCCAGACTGAGAATCAGAGTCGTCCGGATCAGTGGCAAAGCTTGCATCAACGTAACCCTTTACGACAAAATCTTTATCATCTCCATAACCGAGAAACATTTCCTTTGTCCTCTTTAGGCATCTAAGGATAACTTTGACCGCTGTCTAGTGATCCACTCCTGGATCACTATTGTACCCACTTGCCAGACTCGTGGCATGGCACACATCAGGTCTGGTACACAACATGGCATACATTATAGAGCCTATGGCTGAGGCATAGGGAATGACTTTCATCCTTTCTCTTTCATCTGCCGTGGTCGGGCTTTGAGTCTTACTCAACTTCACACCTTGCAATATAGGCAAGAACCTCTTTGATTGATCCATTTTTTGAACTTCTTCAAAACATTGTCAAGGTATGTACTTTGTGGAAGTCTTATTAAGCGTCTCGATCAATCCCTATAGATCTTGATGCCCAATATATAAGTAGCTTCACCGAGGTCTTTCATTGAAAAATTCTTATTCAAGTATCCTTTTATGCTATCCAGAAATTTTATATCATTTCCAATCAGTAATATGTCATCTACATATAACACCAGAAATGCTACAGAGCTCCCACTCACTTTCTTGTAAATACAGGCTTCTCCGTAAGTCTGTATAAAACCATATGCTTTGATCACATCATCAAAGCGTATATTCCAACTCCGAGATGCTTGCACCAGTCCATATATGGATCGCTGGAGCTTGCACACTTTGTTAGCACCTTTAGGATCGACAAAATCTTCTTTAAGAAAGCTGTTAAGCAATGCAGTTTTGACATCCATTTGCCAGATTTTATAATCATAAAATACAGTAATTGCTAACATGATTCGGACAGAGTTAAGCATCACTACGGATGAGAAAGTCTCATCATAGTCAACCCCTTGAACTTTTCGAAAACCTTTTGCGACAAGTCGAGCTTTGTAGATAGTGATATTACCATCAGTGTCCGTCTTCTTCTTGAAGATCCATTTATTCTCAATGGCTTGTCGATCATCATGCATGTCTACCAAAGTCCACACTTTGTTCTCATACATAGATCCTACCTCAGATTTCATGGCCTCAAGCCATTTGTCGGAATCTAGGCTCATCATAGCTTCTTCATAGTTCGTAGGTTCGCCTTGTCTAACAACATGACTTCCAAGACAGGATTACCATACCACTCTGGTGCGGAACGTGTTCTGGTCGACCTACGAAGTTCAGTAGTAACTTGATCTGAAGTTTCATTATCAATTTGCTTCCTCTCTGGTTGGTGTAGACATCACGGAATAGTTTTCTCTGATGTGCTACTTTCCAATTCGAGAGAAGGTACAACTACCTCATCAAGTTCTACTTTCCTCCCACTCACTTATTTCGAGAGAAACTCCTTCTCTAGAAAGGACCCATTCTTAGAAACAAAGATCCTACCTTCGGATCTATGGTAGAAGGTATACGTAGTAGTTTCTTTAGGGTATCCTATGAAGACACACTTCTCCGCTTTGGGTTTGAGCTTATCATGTTGAAGCCTTTTGACATAAGTGTAGCATCCCCAAACTTCAACAAATGCTAGCTCAGGTTTCTTGCCAAACCATAGTTCATACGGTGTCGTCTCAACAGATTTAGATGGTGCCCTATTTAATGTGAATGTGGTTGTCTCTAATGCATAACCCCAAAACGATAAAGGTAAATAGATAAGAGACATCATAGAACACACCATATCTAATAAAGTATGGTTATGACGTTCGGACACACGATTAAGCTGTGGTGTTCTAGGTGGCGTGAGTTGCGAAACAATTCCAAATTGTCTTAAATGAAGGCCAAACTCGTAACTCAAATATTCGCCTCCATGATCAGATCGTAGGAAGTTTATTTTCTTCTTACGATGATTCTCCACTTCACTCTGAAATTCTTTGAACTTTTCAAATGTTTCAGACTTGTGTTTCATTAAGTAGATATACCCATACCTACTTAAATCATCTGTGAAGGTTAGAAAATAATGATATCCGTCGCGTGCTTCAACACTCATCGGACCCCCTACATAGGTATGTATTATTTCCCATAAGTCATTAGCTCGCTTCATTGTTCCGGAGAACGGAGTTTTAGTCATCTTACCCATGAGGCATGGTTTGCAAGTATCAAATGATTCGTAATCAAGAGATTCCAAAAGTCCATCCGCATGGATTTTCTTCATGCTCCTTATACCAATATGACCTAAACGGCAGTGCCACTTGTACGTTGCACTATCATTATCAACTTTGCATCTTTTGGCATCAATATTATGAATATGTGTATCACTACAATCAAGATTCAGTAAGAATAGACCATTCATCAAAGGTGCATGACCATAAAAGGTATTACTCATATAAATAGAACAACCATTATTTTCTGACTTAAATGAATAATCATCTCGCAATAAACAAGATCCAAACATAATGTTCATGCTCAACGCTGGCACCAAATAACAATTATTAAGGTCTAAAACTAATCCCGAAGGTAAATGTAGAGGTAGCATACTGAAGGCGATCACATCAACCTTGGAACCATTCCCGACGCGCGTCGTCGCCTCGTCCTTAGCCAATCTTCGTTTATTCCGTAGCTCTTGTTTCGTGTTACAAATATGAGCAACGGAACCAGTATCAAATACCCAGGCGCTACTATGAGCATTAGTAAGGTACACATCAATAACATGTATATCAAATATACCTTTGTTCACTTTATCATCCTTCTTATCTGTCAAGTATTTGGGGCAGTTTTGCTTCAAGTGACCATTCCCTTTGTAGTAGAAACACTCAGTTTCAGGCTTGGCTCCAGCTTTGGGCTTCTTCGCGAGAGCGGCAACTTGCTTAATATTCTTCTTGAAGTTCCCATTCTTCCTGAGGGAGTCCTGGATTAGGGGGTATCCGGATAGCCAGATTATATCCTTTGGCCGGACTGTTGGACTATGAAGATACAAGATTGAAGACTTCGTCTCGTGTCCAGATGGGACTCTACTTGGCATGGAAGGCAAGCTAGGCAATACGGAATGTATATCTCCTCCTTTGTAACCGACCTTGTGTAACTCTAGCCCCCTCCGGTGTCTATATAAACCAGAGGGTTTTAGTCCGTAGGACAACATACAATCATACCATAGGCTAGCTTCTAGGGTTTAGCCTCTCCGATCTCGTGGTAGATCAACTCTTGTAATACTCATATCATCAAGAATAAATCAAGCAGGACGTAGGGTTTTACCTCCATCAAGAGGGCCCAAACCTGGGTAAAACATCATGTCCCCTGCCTCCTGTTACCATCCGCCTTAGACGCACAGTTCGGGACCCCCTACCCGAGATCCGCCGGTTTTGACACCGACATTGGTGCTTTCATTGAGAGTTCCTCTGTGACATCGCCGTAAGGAAGGATGCCTTGTCTCGTTGTTAAAAGCAACATTACCGTCGGGGGAGCTCTGGCTGTCGGCCAAACTCTCTGGCTAGGCAGTTTCGTCGTGACTGCCCGTTCGGCCGCTGCACCGACTTCTCGGGTCATCAAAAACAGCATCCACGTCGGCTCGGAAGTCGCTGAGCAAATGGATCCAATGGAGCTCTTTTCCCTAAACGAACTCTTGGATGGCATCGCCGCCTTGGGAGTCGCTATGCTCTATGATCGGATTGGGCTTAAACCCAATCAAAGGGAGATTAACTCTCCATCGGTCACCCATCATGTTGCGGTGGTGCAGGAACAATGCAACAACTCTTCCTCTATTTTGGGGACTAACTATGTCCGGATTCCTGAGCTCTCCGAGCCGGATACCCGCTTACGGGAGGACATCACCCAAGCCCTGAACCTAGAATCAAGCAGCGGGCCAGACTTATCGGGTAACACTCCGGAACCCGAACTTCCAAGATTGGAAACTCCCCGGCCCCTGGGTCTCAGATCGGGTAGGGGTTCGGACTCAAATCCACCCACCCACCCAGACATAAACGATCTTTCCCACATCAGGCAAGAGCCCCATGAAACAGTACATCATTATTGGGCCAGATTCCTGCTTGTGATGAACAAGGTTAAGGACTGTCGCGAGGAAGATGTAGTCTCACTTTTCTGCAATAATTGCACGGACAAGGGAATCCTTAAGGCCTTAAGTCGCCGTGACATATCACGCTTCGCTGACTTGGCGTCCATAGTACGAAAATACTGTGCGATGGAAAGCGCCTGGAAAACCGAAATGAAATTTTGGGATAATCCGGCTCTAAATATACACCCAGTCCGAAGTAAAAGGGTGCACTATCATAAGACACCCGAGCTAGTTGCAAAGAAACAAAAACCCTCTACAGGGCATGGAACCGTACTGGAGGGATGGCTTAACGGACCCTGCAAAATTCATAGTACAACGGATACAATACCAACACACAGCCTTAGAGCATGTTGGATACTCTGGCAGGTGGCCAAAAGTGGTGAGGATCTTCTTATCCCAAATGCCACAGAGCACCATCCCGTGGGTAACAATACGGTGTTAACAGCCCTTGAGACATTTGCGTCAAATAATAGGCGCAAGCGAATGCTCCGCAGCATGGCCGAAATCTACCACGTAGAAGCAATAAATCCATGGAGTGACACGGCTATTACCTTCAATGCCAGTGACGAACCTAAATTCCGAACAGCCCGAGCACCGGCTGCACTGGTCCTCAGTCCAATTGTGGACGGCTTCCGACTCACCAAAGTACGCATGGACGGCGGTAGCGGATTAAACCTCATCTATGAGGAAACTCTTCAAAAATGGAAATCTACTGGAACTGCATTGAGCAAAGTAGCACAACCTTCAGGGGAATCATACCCAGTCAGGAGGCACGATGCGCTGGGAAAATCACATTAGATGTAGTATTCGGTACGCCAGAGAATTATAGGTCCAAAGAAATTACATTTCAAGTGGCCCCGTTCAGCAGTGGATACCACGCCCTTTTAGGACGTGAGGCGTTCACGGTCTTCCAAGCCGTACCCCATTATGGGTACATGAAGTTCAAAATGCCCGAGCCCAACGGAATCATCACCCTCGCTAGTGATCCGGACACAGCACTCCGCGCCGGAAAAAAACAGCCGCACGGGCCCTCGAGGCATTATCCAAAGCCCTCTCGGCCGAGGAACTAACCACGCTACGCTCCACAGTGGACAGGGACGACGTGATACTCGATAAGAGATCCAAGTCCACCTCTTTTAAACCAGCGGATGAAATAGTCAAATTCCAAGTCCACCTAATGGACCCTACAAAAATAGCCTCCAACGGGGCACAGTTAAACCCCGCTGTGGATGCCGCACTACGAGAGTTCCTGCGCGAGAATTGGGATATATTCGCCTGGCACCCCTCAGACATGCCAGGAATCCCACGCAGGCTGGCCGAGCATAGCCTCAATACCCTAAAGGGATTCAAGTCGGTCAAGCAAGCTCTTCGGCATTTCTCCGAACCTAAGAGACAGGCCATGGGAGAGGAACTAGCCAAGTTATTGGAGGCCGGATTCATCAGAGAGATAAAACACCCGGACTGGCTAGCAAACCTGGTGATGGTACCAAAGAAGGATAAATCCTGGCACCTTTGTGTCGATTTCAAGGACCTCAATAAAGCTTGCCCAAAGGATCCCTTCCCCCTCCCCCGCATAGACCAAATTATCGATGCTACCGCAGGACACGAGTCATTGTGTTTCCTCGACGCATACTCCGGTTACCACCAAATGAAGATGGTGGAGTCCGACCAAGCCGCAACGGCATTCATCACACCATACGGTCCCTTCGGTTTCAACACAATGCCTTTTGGGATCAAAAATGCCGGCACAACATAGCGCATGATTCAGACATGTTTGGAGAAACAAATCGGCAAAACAGTAGAGGCACATGTAGACGATGTGGTCGTCAAAACCAAACACGTCGACTCTTTGATAGACGACTTGAGGCTCACATTTGACAACTTCCGAACATATGACATTAAGCTCAATCCGGAAAAATGCGTTTTCGGCGAACCAGCCGGAAAGCTCCTGGGTTTCATTGTCTCCAGTAGAGGTATTGAAGCTAATCCGGCCACAATCCGAGCTTTGTCACAGTTGGCTACCCCAACAGACCTCAAACAAATCCAGAAGTTAACTGGATGTATGGCGGCTCTAAGCTGCTTTATCTCCCGCTTAGGAGAAAAGGCTTTACCCCTTTATTGCCTTCTTCGGTGCACCGAACACTTTGAGTGGACGGACGCTGCCACAGCCGAATTGGAAGAAATAAAGGCCATTTTGGCAACCAACCCAATCCTGGCCGCGCCAAACATCGGAGAACCAATGCTGTTGTACATTGCGGTAACTCATCAAGTTGTAAGCGCAGTACTCGTCGTCGAACGAGAAGCTGACGGACATAAATCCCCTCTTCAAAAGCCGGTATACTATGTATCCACTGTCCTCACTCCATGCAAATCACGGTACCCACATTACAAAAAGATAGCCTATGCGGTATTCATGGCATCCCGGAAGCTGCAACACTACTTTCAAGAGTGTTCGATTACAGTAGCCTCGGAAGTGCCACTTAATGATATTATAAACAATCGCGACGCTACGGGCCGGATTGCCAAATGGGCCATTGAGCTCCTCCCGTTCGACATAACATACAAACCTCGATGAGACATTAAGTCGCAAGTACTGGCCGACTTTGTCGCCGAATGGACGGAGGCCGAACTCCCTAAAGAGTACGGCGCATACTCCAATTGGATCATGCACTTCGACGGTTCTAAAATGTTGGCTGGTATAGGGGTTGGCGTCGTCCTAACGTCCCCAAGCGAAGATACCGTTCAGTACGTACTTCAAATATTGTATACAGACTCCAACAACGCAGCCGAATACGAAGCTCTGTTGCATGGTCTTCGGATGGCAGTCTCCATGGGCATTCAACGCCTGGAGGTGCGTGGGGATTCAAAGCTTGCAATATCCCAAATAAATGGAGACTTTGATGCCAAGGATCCGAAAATGGCGGCCTACCGAAACACCATCCTAAAAATGTCAGCTCGGTTCGAGGGGCTCGAATTTCACCATGTGGCCCGGGAAAACAATCAAGCGGCGGATATCCTCGCCCGCATCAGTGCAAAACGCAATGCGGTCCCCCCAACATATTTCTGGAAAGGCTATTCAAGCCATCCGTGGTATGGGAAGGGGACACCGGTAACAATAGTCCGGACCCGGCCAAAATGCCCGATACCGAACACTCTGACACAATCGCAGGCTCCGCCACCGAAATAACACCTTCAACCCACGTAATAATGGCCATTATAACCCCATGGACATAACCATTCTTGGCCTACCTAACTAGGCAGGAACTTCCGGAGGACCAAAACGAGGCACACTGCATAGTGCGGCGATCTAAGGCCTATAGGGCCCACGAGGGAGAATTGTATAAAAAAGCACCACCGGAGTCCTTCAAAGGTGCATCTCCGAAGAGGAAGGGCGGAACCTTTTGGCAGAAATCCACGCCGGACTCGGCGGTCACCACGCCGTGGCCCGGGCTCTTGTAAGCAAGGCCTTCCGTACAGGATTCTATTGGTCAATGGCACGGGCAGATGCACAGGACTTGGTCCAACGTTGCGCCGGTTGCCAGCTCTTTGCAAATCAAAGCCACATGCCACCCAACGCCCTCAAAACAATCCCCATTACGTGGCCCTTCGCGGTCTGGGGGCTTGACATGGTTGGACCCCTTAAAGGGGGAACCCACAAGAAAAAATACTTACTGGTCATGGTGGATAAATTCACCAAATGGATAGAGGCCAAACCTGTTAAAACAGTCGAATCCGGACCAGTGATAGACTTCATATCTGGGGTCGTACACCGTTATGGCGTCCCCCACAGCATCATCACTGACAACGGCACAAACTTCACAGCCGATGAGGTAAAACTCGGGTGCAGCAAAATGGGCATCAAGCTCGATTATGCTTCAGTCTATCACCCACAAACCAACGGCCAAGTCGAGCGAGCAAACGGTCTTATAATGAGCGGCATTAAACCCAGATTAGTGCGTTCCTTAACGGAGTCTAACATGCACTGGGTAGAGGAGCTCTACTCCGTACTCTCGGGGCTGCAGACCAAGCCGAATCGTGGTACCGGATATACACCCTTCTTTATGGTGTACGGTGCAGAGGCAGTCTTGCCCTGTGACATAATTCATGACTCACCTCAAGTGTGCATGTATGAAGAAAGAGAAGCTGAGATCGATCGGCAGGACAACCTGGACACCCTGGAGGAGGAGCGCGACGTAGCCAAAGCCCGTTCCGCATTTTATCAGCAACAGGCTCGCAGATACCAAAGCAGAGAAGTATGGGCCAAAACTTATAATGTTGGCAAACTAGTTCTACGCCTGCCGGATAAGAAAAAGAACAAGCTCGAGCCCAAATGGGAAGGTCCCTTCATTATTGACCAAGTTCTGACTGGTGGAGCGTACCGACTGCGGGATGCATCGACTAGTCGACTCGAGCCGAACCCATGGAACGCGGCCAGGCTCCGAAGATTCTACGCCTAGCACTGGACTCTATGTTAGTCCCCTCCCTTTGTCCATTTTTTGCATATACATTATCTGTCTTGTTTTTCTTTCTTCCTATCTTTTATTCTTTCTCTAGGCCTTCAAGGGCCAACTTGTGCCTCGTTTGCACATTATAGATGCGCTAGCCGCGCTCATCATACCTGGGGGCTTCTTTCACAGAAGCTTAATTATTTATCTGGGCCTTAGGCCCCGCACATGTGTCATGCTTCCGCATGTACCTTTTTTCGCCATTATATGCATCGATATGACTTAAGTTTTGGCCAAGCTGGGTTGCCTGGCTCTTGTATTTAAGCCTACGTTCCCATTAATTCGGCTAGGGCATAAGGGGAGCACCTCTGCGATTGTTACTGCCGGGTCAGCCGGATGTGTACCTCAGACTGGGTGAAGCCGAAAGCTAGCGTTCTTAAGGGAATATTCGGTCGGTGAAAAAAAGATGATTTTTATTTATTATCCATATCTGACCCCCAGATGTTTTTCCCGCGTTTCCTATCGCAGTCCGGACATGCACTTTAGGGCATGCTTACCCAGGGAAAGGAACCCTTAACGAAACTATTCTCCCTGGAAGATGTTTCTTACTACCCATGTAATATAACATAACTAGTTGGGCACTTGTCTGTTCAAGCACTAATGACCCCTACGCCTGGTCTCGACACATACCCCAGTTCTTATATCACTGAGCGGGTATTCGGATACACTCCGGACTATCGGGTCCCAAGGTTGAAGTGAAAAGGTCCGCCAAGACAAATGATCTACAATCCGGCTAGAAGGCATTATACATGTCACTTTAATTACATAGTCATGCAGACTGACTAAATTCCTCTTCTATGCCATCCAACAGGCGGTCTAGCTTACAACCCTGTTGGGAATACTTTGCGGCTAATTCTACTTGCCCATAAACTAAGCTAACGGGGATCTCTTTTCCGTCGGGCCCCACAGGTTCGACCTCGGCCATGTGATTTGGGTCTGCCTTGGTATACCGCGTCTTCACCATGGCCCAGGCTTCTCTGGCACCCTGTCGGCAGGCCGATATCTTCCATAATCGGAAGCGCCTCCGTGCTCCCTTGAGCTTCTCTATAAGCTCTGCAACGCCCTTTGGCAGGGAGATGGATGGCCACAAGGCATGGGCAACACCTTGCATCACCTGTCGAACTTGTTTGTGCGGATGTGAGAGCTCGGATAGAAGATCACCCATAGACCCGGGCATTTCCTTCGTGGGACGACCCGTCAGCATACCTACAGATATAACATTGTTAGTCGAATTCTTCGCCAAACTCCTTTAAAAGGATTCATTCAAGCACTTACTGAAAATGCCGTGCCGAAGCCGCTTATTCTCCTTCTTAGAGTCTGCAAGCTGGGCTCAAATGTCTTTTAGTTCCACGCTCAGCTTGATATTGGCGTCTTGGAGATTGTTTTTCTCCCGCCTAACCTCACTCAGCACGCATTTGCCAGCCTCTAGCTATCCCATAACATGCTGATCCTCCGGATTTTCTCCAGATTCATCTGCAACATCTATTGTTAGATCTGCAGCCACGCCGCACACTATATGGTAGCCATCATTCTTTAGAGTAAATGTTACCATGGGGTGACTTTTTCGGTTCCTGCAATGCGGCAACAGCGGCCCGCAGTTGGGTCTTGCATTCCTCTAGCTCATGTGACAGCCTAGTATTCTTCTCTGTAAGAACCTGCACAATAAAGATGATCCTTAAATCAGTTCTGCTAACTGTTTCAAGTCTCAGGGGCTACTGATACATATAAATCATCATATTTACTTACCCGTACATCCTTTACATACTGATCCGTGGCTCTGGCTAGACCATCTTGAGCAGCTCGGAGATACGCCTCTCCAGAATTGAAGGCATCAAATGCCTCTGGTGAGAAACAAGCGTCACGGAGTACGGCCCGGCGGTGCCTATGATTCATGGCGCTTTCCACTTCTGAGTTTGTAGCGGATAATCTATCTGCATCCTCTGTAGGGGGTTATCCGGCGCCCGCCCCATATCGGCTTCCGCCTCTATGTCCGGTCCTGGCGCCCGGCTGTGGAAGCGTGATTAGTAACATCGCCGGACATATTCCAGCGAGTGTTTTTTCTGTTAAAGAAACACGGGCGTCATTATATTTCGAGAAAGATGACAACCACGGAGCGGGGTTTTTCATACCTTTGTGCCAGCATCTCCATCCTGACCACCTTCCTTTTTGGCCTACCCGGCCTCGGTGCCTCTTGTTGGCGAGTTGCCGCGGGTTCGGCAGGGCGTCCCGAATGCCTTCCCTGTAAAAATGCCATGTGTATATGGTGGGTGAAGTGTCTAAAAGGGGATCCTAGTTTTCGGAGTTGGGATTTTTTGGTTTTTCTTACGTGCGATGCAGGGAGCAGTCCGGGATAGTCGGCCGTAATGGCCACCATGGCATCATCGTAGCTTAACTGATAGAACTGTCGGTCTATCAGCTCCACGAATATAACCGGATCTTCTTCAAGTCCGGAGTCGAGGGCCCGGTCAGGTTCCTCTGGTTGCGGAGAAGGGCTGCTGACCTCCTTTATGGCTTTTCGCAGTTCCTGCCGCAAAGTGGCAAGGTGAATACTTACGACAAAGAATGCGGGAAAAGGGGGAGTAGGGAGATATAACTTACCCAGCTTGGAGGATTGTACATGGAGAATCCATCCCGTGGCTTGATGCGGGTGAACTCCTCTTCCTCACCCTTGAACAATTCGGACAGAATTTTCGCTAAAGCGGCTGCATTGTCCGGACCCTTACACCTGCAGCGGGTGGCATCATCTGCCCCGTTAAAACACCACAAGGGGTGTGTCGGGGATTAGGTGCGACATATGCCAAAGGATGGCTTATCATGGTGGGGGCGAGTAGAACGTCGCCGGTGCCTAGAAACGGGATGAGGCGAAGGCATGCACGCCGGCGAATCTTACCCAGCTTCAGGGCTCTCCGGGGAGATAATACCCCTACTGCTGCTCTGCGGGGTCTCCGCATGATCAATATGGCCAAGTGTTTACATGATTGCCCCTTGAGCTGTTTTCTGGAGGTAGGAGAAGGCAAGGCTAGCTCTCTCCCTCCTATATGATCTGGTCTAGAACTAATGGATTCCAACCCTTTGCATGGGTGCCCTGGGGAGTTTATATAGGCCTACCCCTAGGGGTACAATGGTAATCCGGCTGGACGCGGGCCCAGCCGTCAATGCCTCTGGCCTCCGTGTTCCCCGCCGACTGCTGGGGCCCGCCAACTGGTGGGCCCCGCCGACTGGCCTGGTACGGAGCCGACAGGCCGCGTCCGCCGCGGGCGGGTCTTGCCGGCTGCTGATTACTGTAGCCGTGCTTCTGATGACGCGGGCTTGATCATGGGGTCGTGGCAACAGCCCCGCCGCCTGGCGGGCGATCACTATTGCCACTCTCCATCACATCTTGATTAATGGCGCGTGGGCCCCGGGGGAGGGCTCGGCCGACTCTGCGGGGCCGGCTCCTGACGGGTCCGACTGGTGGTCCTCTTGCCGTCTCCTGGGGTCTCACTAACTGGTGGTCCCGCTGCCTCTGGGCCGTACAGACAAGCCGTCATGGGTGCAGGATTCGGTCCTGCGGTGCTGATGTCAGGGTCGTCATGGCAATAGTGCCACGCCGCACGGAGATCTTCCGGGGTACGGCGTGTTGTGGCCATGCCTGCCCTTGGTAAGGGGCGGGAGTGGGCTTTACTGTAGCCACTCCCTGCCCCATCCCACTTGATGTGGTCATGGGGTTTGTTGGAGTCGCAGGCCGACTCCCCAAAGCCGGCTTCTCTAGAAGTCGCCAGTCAGGAGTCGGCTTTCCCTGAAGTCGTCCCTGGGACTTGGCCGTGAGTGGTCAGTCGGCCACCTTGCCGTCGACTTCTCGAAGGCGGCTCTTCGTCCTGGGGTCTTGAGGGGCGCAGCCTGCCCCGATGTCTTGAAAGGTTCTGGGCCTCGGGTTGGCCTACCCATGGCCCATTACTCCGACAGTAGTCCCCGAAGCTGGTGAGGCGCCGCGGACGATCAGCCGAGAAGCCTCAGCAGTTTCTCTTTCTGGGTCCTCAACACATGGCTCTTGGTTGACTTCTGCCGGGCCGGCCAGAAGGAGTCGGACTCGCCCAACTCTGACTTGTACAATTTTTCGAACGTCGCGGCGGGATCCAAGTAGCGTGCTGGCTAAGCCTCCGGGCCGCCGCTCGTTCTAGGCCTGTCATGCGATAACATTTGGTTGGGCCACACTGCCAGCCTACATGCACGATGGGAGAGGCCCGTAGGCAGGGCCCGCCACTACCGCGCCTCGGCGCCCGAGCGGATCCGCTGCGGCCCCGGCGGACGGTTGGGATTCCCGTGGACGTGAGGGTCATGGGGCCGTGGGTGCAGTAAATCCCACGACCGCCCCCTCGGCTTCGCAGCCCGCGAGGCTATAAGTAGGGGAGAGAGGGGGCGCGGCGGAGCACGCACGCCCCTCCTTCCCACTACTCCTCGCTCTCCTCCTTCTCACTGCCTCTCGCTCTCCTCCTTCTTCTTCTTCGCACCGCCGCGCGCCCAAGCTTCGACGAACACCGTGGCGATCAGCTCGCGATGAGCTCTTCCTCCGCCGCCGCGCCTCCCCCGGTGCGCTCCGGCACCTGGGACGGCTCCGAAGTTCACGACGACCACATCGAGTTCCTCCGCAAGACTCGTCGGCTCCCCGGCAAGGATCACGTGCGGGTGCGTCTTGCGCGGAGGGAGGAGATTTCCCCCGCGCCACAGGAGGGCGAGCGGGTCATCTTCCGCTCGCACTGCCTACGCGGGTTGGGGCTACCGGCGAGAAGCTTCTTCCGCTCCTTCCTGGAGTTCTACGGCCTCCAGCCGCACCACCTCACGCCCAACACGGTGGTGCTGGTATCCGCCTTTGTGGCCTTGTGCGAAGGCTTCCTCGGATTCCTCCCCACCCTCAAGCTCTGGGGGGAGTTCTTCTCCAAGCTCGGCACCCAGGCTGCAGGCGTGCCGGCTCAATGGGGCGTTTTCATTGTCGTGCGAAGGTCGGGGGCCGACAACCCCTTCCCCTCCATCTCGCTGATAAAGTCGGTGAAGATGTGGCAGACATCATACTTCGACGTCAGGAGCATCTCCGCGAGGGGCGACTGGGTCAACCTACCGGCTTTCGAAGCCGGCCCGCCGGCTGGGAGACTGCCCAACTGGTCGTACCGGGCCAAGTTGCTGACACCTGCGAGAGCTGGCGCCATCGCGCGACTCCGAGTGCTGACGCAGTCGGAGGGCTTGACTGGTCCAGACCTGCTGGTCGCCTTCGTGGCGCGCCGAGTTCTCCCACGCCAAGATCGTCCCCATATGATATGCCAAATGAGCGGGCACCGCGGACCGAGTCGGATGTGGACCAAGGACATGCCTCACGAGGAGGTGGCCTTCATGGAGAACTACCTCTCGGACAGCAAGCTCCTGGAGGATTGGCGGTTCGGCAAGGAGCCGTACTCCCGCGCCAACCCCCCGCCTGTGGTGAGTTGCCTTTTCTTTCTTTCTTTGGATTGTCTTCTTTCTCGCCGAGTTTGTTCTGACCAGTCGGCTTTGGTCAGAATCCCCTCCTTCATCCACTAGCTGGCACCTCGGGGCCGGCCCGCGAGTTCCTTGCTGACCGGGCGGAGAGCGACGTTGACGACCCCGATCTGGGGGTGGCGGCTCTGGAGGACGACGCCGAGGGAGGAGGAGGAGTAGCAGACGACTTCAGGCCTTCGGCCACTTTCACCGACTGGCCTGATGACAATGCCGAGGGAGAAGTCACCCCCCGCCATCGGTCAGGAGACAGCCAGCCTGGCGCGGGCTCTTCTGCCGCGCCGGGTGCTCCAGGCAGCGGGAAGAAGCGCAGGGCCGTGCCGACCTTGTTCGGCAGTCGGCCGAAGAAGCCCAAGGGTTCGGTCGCGGCAACCCGTTGGGACGAGGCGGCTGCGAAGGCTATCCGCTTCCGTAAGGAAGTGAAGAAGCCGTCATTGGTCTCCGCGTGAGTATTCTGTTTCAATGCTTTATTCTTTCTTTGCGGCTTTGTCTGAGTCTTTTGCTTGCTTCCCTTGCTTCAGGGCTCCCCTCACTCTTGAGAGGGTCACCGCCGCCTCCGTCATGGGGTCAGCGGAGACGTCCGCCACCACTCGGCGGATTGACCCCGCTGCTGACCTCCGGGAGGCGACAGAGCGGAATGCGCAGGAGAAGCGCAACGAAGAAGGGGCCGCTCGCTTGGAGAAGGTGGAGGCCGATAGGGCGGAGGCCTCCGCCAAGAAAAAACTGGCGGAGGCCGAAGCCGCCGCCACGACGAAGCGGCAGGCTGAGGAGGCCGCACGCCACCAATCGGCGGTGTTTGTCACCCCGCTGAACTCTGTGCCGCTGCCTCCGGAGTTCACGGGGCAGACTGAGGAAGCCGGCAGTGAGAACCCCGTCGTGGAGAGGGAAGGCGGCGACCCCTCTACGCCGGACGTGATCGTTCCGCCACCGCCTCCGCCGCCGTCTGAGAGCGTGCAAGGCAAGCAGCCAGCGGACCCTCTGGTGCCGCCGACCGAAGACGAGGCCGTGGCGAGGTTACTCCTCCAAGTCGGCTCGCCAACGCGCCGCCGTCTGGAGAAGGCGACTTCGGCACCCCACCCCCTGGAGGCCGGCACCGCCAGCTCGGCGATCCTAGACGCCGAAGCAACGAGTGCCGCGCCCATTGGGTGGGTGCGAGGAGGCGGCACAGGGCCGCTGAACCAGGCGCTTCTGGATGTCCAGGCGAAGCTTCGTGCTGAGGGCGACGCTCTCCAGAATTGCACCAAGGCGTACCTGGCATCGCGGGCAGCCGTCCGGTTATGTTTTTTCCTTTGGTCCTTGTTTTCTTGTTCCTCTCTGTGGGGGCGCGCCAGCGCACCCACTGGGTGTAGTCCCCGAGTTTCGGGCTGGCTGCTGAGCAGGTGGCCCGGAACTCCAATTGATGAACTCTGGGTACTAACTTTTGTCCGAAACACTTGTCGCAGGACTACCACAACCTCTGCGTCACTGCCTTCAACCATAACGTTGAAGAGTTGGGCAAGCGGACCACCGACTTGTCGGAGAGCCGGAGTAAGTCCTTTTTGTTCTTTGCGGGGGTGCGCTGGCGCACCCGCGGGCTGTAGTCCCCGAGATTCGGGCCGACTGCTGAGCAGTCGGGCCGGATCTCCCCGGCGACCTTCTTTATTGATGACTTAATGCCTTCTTTCTTCCTTCTTTTCAGGAGCCAACGCTGCTCTTCAACAGCAGCTGAGCGAAGCCAACTCCACATTGCGCGCCAAAGGGGAGGAGTGCAGCAAGCTCGCCACAGAGCGCAATCTGCTGGCCACTCAATTGGCAGAGCAGAGGGAGCTGCTTGCGAAGACGCAGAGGAAGGCGGAAGAGACGGAAACCGCCCTCCTGGCCGAGTTCGCGAGCGAGCGCTCCTCCTGGTCTGACAAGGAGGCGATGCTGACCTCTGGCTTCCGTGAGATTGAAGACATCGTTGATGGTGAGTTTCTTTACTTTCTTTCTTCGAGCTGCCGACTATAAGTTGTGCCGACTCCTGGTTTTTGACTTGCTTCTTCGTTTCTTCCGTCTTGGCAGACTTCTTTCTTGGGAACTCGCAGGCCGCCATCCAAGCCATCGAGGCTGACCGTGAGGGTCGGAGGGCAGAGGGCGCAGAGATCGCCGCCGACGCCTCCCGAACCCTTGACGAGCACATCCTGAGCATCGAGGCTCGCCTTCGACCGACTCACCGGATGCTGCGCCAGCTTCAGCATGTCGGTGCCCAGGCGATTGCCGCCCTGTGGCCGGACATGCAGGCTCCGCGCACCCCCAGCCTGACGGTCGACTGGCTAGAGGTCGCGGCTGGTCGTCTTGAGGCCTGGAAGGGTTCTTCAGCCCGAGCTGGAGCGCGCCGGGCCTTGGAGTTCGTCAAGGCGTGGTATCCAGGGCTGGATCTAGACCGACTGGCCACACTTTAGTCGGAGGCCCAGCCGGAGCTGGTAGCTGCGGAAGGCGCCCTCGTCAAGCGTGCTGCGGCGATCGCCGAGTACACCGACACCAGCATCTTCATCCCCGAGCGGTCTGAAGACGGCGAGGAGGTACTGCCGGAGTGGTTTGGGATGAACCCAGACTACGGCGAGGACTCGGCGGAGGTGATTGGCTCCAGCGTCGAGGAGGAAGGCGAGGTGGAGGACGGAGGCGAGACAGAGGCACCAGAAGACGGAGCAGACGGCCAGCCTTAGCTCGACCGCGCCTCCAGCAACGAGCCGCGTGCGACCGCGCCGACTGCCGCCGGAGGCGATCAAGCCGAGACTACCCAGCCGGCCGCCCCGACGCCTGACGCTGCCGCCTCCTCCGACCCTCCGAATCCGTCTGCTGCTTCCTAAGCTGCCACTTTATCTTTATTTTATCTACTTCAGTAGTCTTTGAAGAACTTGTTAATTCACACAATTCCACCCGCGGGCTGTACAGCCCGCGAGCTATATTTTAAACTTCTGCTCGAAGATTCGGCCAAGGACCTGCGTTATGTAAATATATTTATCCAAATTCTATCTTTTCTTACTCATTGCTCTTTTGGCTTTTTTCCTTTGCCGCTTTCTCTTAGTTGCCTGCCTTGCCAATCGGACAGCCGCTCTGCGGACTGCCGCTGGATCAAATGCTTGGCTACTTTGGGAAGCCAAGTACTTAGCCATTTTTAAGAGTTTTTGAGCAAGTTGAATAGAAGGCGGCAATCCGACTATTTGAGAGTCGGTTTGCGAAAAAAGGCTGGAAGTCGTCTTGAGCTATGTTTTATGCTTTGAGTCCTTAGCCATTTTTCGTGCGAACGCCCATTCTACCTTACCTCCGCCCACCATACAGTCGCTCTGCGAGCTGCGGCTTCTGACAGGAGACGGTTTAGGTGTTACACACTACTTGTCCGGCTGCAGGAAGCATTTCACAGTGCGAGGCGGCTAGTCCCCGGGCCGACTTGTCGAGCCCGGTGCCAAGCGGCATAACAAAGAGTAACATACTTGTAGGCATGATTTTTATCATATAGACAAAAGAGGGCAGTCCCCGAGCTCGTCTCGGGGGGGCCGAAGTCTTGGTACTTTAATACAAAAGGTAGCGTGGTACATACTGCATCAACTGTAAAATCTTCGGAGGAGATTTGCATTCCATGGCCGCTCTGTCTCCTTGCTGGAGTCGTCCCTCTTGCGTGCTCGGGGCTTCTGAGCGTCAATCAGGTAGTAGGAGTCGTTGCCGAGCACCTTGCTGATGATGAAGGGGCCTTCCCAAGGCGCCGACAACTTGTGCTGGCCGGCTGTTCGCTGGATTAGCCGGAGCACAAGGTCGCCTTCTTGGAAAGATCTTGGCTTGACCTTCCTGTTGTGGTATCGACGCAAGCTCTGCGGGTAGATGCTGGACCTGCTGAGTGCCAATAGCCGACCCTCTTCCAGCAGATCGACGCCGTCTTGTCGTGCTTCTTCTGCTTCCTCCTTAGTGTACATGGTGACTCGTGGGGAGTCGAACTCTATGTCCGTTGGGATGACGGCTTCGGCACCATAGACGAGGAAGAAAGGCATGAAGCCGGTTGACTTGTTTGGAGTTGTGCGCAGACTCCAGAGGACGGCCGGTAGCTCGTCGAGCCAGCAGCAGGCCGAGCGCTCCAGAGGCTCGATCAGCCGGGGTTTGATGCCGGATAGGATGAGGCCGTTTGCTCGCTCCACCTGGCCGTTTGACTGTGGATGGGCGATAGATGCTAGGTCCAGTCGGATGCCCTGTGTTGCGCAAAAACGGGCCAAGGCGCCTTTGGCAAAATTTATGTCGTTGTCGGTGATGATGCTGTGTGGTATGCCGTACCGAATTGTGATATCAGAGATGAAAGTCACGGCAGTCGGACCATTCAGCTTCTTGATTGGCTTCGCTTCTATCCACTTGGTGAACTTGTCCATTGCGACAAGTGAGTTAAGCCACCTCGTGCAGTCTTGAATGGTCCCATCATGTCTAGACCCCAAACTAAGAAATGTCAGGCAATGGGGATGGTCTTGAGTGCAGAAGCCGGCTGGTGTGGCTTGGAGCTGAACTTCTGGCACCCTATGCATTTTCGGACCAATTCCTTGGCCTCTTCTAAGGCAGTCGGCCAGAAGAAACCGTGTCGAAAGGCTTTTGCGACGAGTGCTCTTGAAGCCGCATGGTGGCCGCACTCGCCTTGATGGATGTCTTTGAGAATTGATTGGCCTTGCTCTAGCTCTACGCAGCGCTGGTAGATACCAGTGACGCTGCACCTGACTAGCTCTCTGTTGACTATGGTGTAGGCTGCCGCTCGGCGTTGTACTTGCCGAGCTGAGGTCTCGTCAGTCGGCAGCTCTTTGCTTACCAGGAATTTGAGGATGGGCTGGGCCCATGAGGGTGCTGCTATTTCTTCGATTGCCAGAACTGCGACTTGGACGAGGGCGGCTGGGCTAGGAGGCGGCGGGTTGGAGTCAACAACCGCTTGCTGGGTTAATGAAGTCCCCAGGCCGACTGACGCGGCCCTTGGGTCGAGTACTGGAGTCTTCGAGTCCGATGCTGTAGTCCCCGGGCCGGGTTCGACTGTGGCGGCTTTGGAGCCATCTGCCAAAATCCCCGTACCATATGCCGGGGCTCTGGGGTCAGATCCGACGTCTTCGGGAGGAGCCGGCACAAAGATGGAGTCTGATTCTGGTGAAGGCTTGACAGACGGCTTGAGGAGGCATTGAAGGGCGACGCCGGATGGTATTGCTTGGCGGGTAGAGCCGATTCGAGCCAAGGTGTCTGCTTGGTCATTGTCGTTTCTTGGCACATGGAGGAACTTTGCACCCTTCGAAATACCCGCTGAGTTCCTGCACGAGGAAACGGTAACTCGCCATGTTTGCATCTTTCGCGTCCCAGTCGCCAGATGACTGCTGGACCACTAAGTCTCAGTCGCCATAACACAAGATCCGGTGGATGCCAAGTTCTTTGGCAAACCGGAGTCCGTGAATGAGCGCCTCGTACTCGGCGACGTTGTTGGAGGCGGCAAAATGGATTTGCAGTGCGTATTTGAGCTTGTCGCCTTTAGGAGAGGTGAGGACGACGCCGGCTCCCAAGCCGGTGCGCATCTTGGAGCCATCGAAATGCATCCACCAATGGGTGGAGTCAGGCACTGGAGGTAGGTACTGGGTCTCGGCCCAGTCAACGAGGAAGTCGGCCAGTGCTTGTGACTTGATAGCGGTGCGGGGCTGGTAGTGGATGGTGTAGGGAGCCAGCTCTATGACCCACTTGGCCACTCGGCTGGAAGCATCTCGGCTACCAATGATCTCGGCAAGCGGGGCCGTGCAGACCACCGTGATTGGATGCTCTTGAAAGTAAGCTTCAATTTCTTGGCAGTAAAGTGTACGCCATAGCACATTTTCTGGTAGTGGGGGTAGTTCTGCTTGGAGGTCGACAGCACTTCGCTCAGGTAATATACCGGTCTCTGGATAGGTAGTGCCTTGCCTTCCTCCTTGCGTTCCACTACAATGACCGTGCTGACTACCCGGCTGGTGGCGGCGATATACAAGAGCATAGGTTCCTTGGGAGTCGGAGCCGCTAGGATGGGTGGAGTAGTCGGCATCTTCTTCAACTGGAGAAAAGCTTCATCCGCCTTATGGTTCCACTCGAAAAAGTGGTCTTCTTCATGAGTTGGTATAAGGGGAGAGCTTTCTCGCCCAGCCGACTGATGAATCGGCTGATGGACGCCAAGCAGCCGGTGAACTTTTGCACATCCAGCAGTCGGCTGGGTACCTCCATTCTCTCAATGGCCTTGATCTTTACAGGGTTGCATTCTATGCCGCATTCAGAGACCAGGAAGCCAAGGAGCTGGCCGGCTAGTACTCCGAAGACACAATTCTCGGGATTGAGCTTGATCTGGAATCGACGCAGGTTCTCAAAGGTCTCTTTGAGGTCTTCCAGCAGTGTTCCACGCCTTTCCGTCTTCACCGCCGCGTCGTCCACGTAGACGTGGGCGTTCCTGCCGAGCTGCTTCAGGAGGCACTTCTGCATGCAACGCTGAAAGGTGGCGCCGGCATTCCTTAAGCTGAACGTCATGGTGAGGTAGCAGAAGGCTCCAAACGGCGTGATGAAGGCGGTCTTCAATCTGTCAGCCGGGTTCAGTTTGATCTGGTGATATCCTGAATATGCATCCAAAAAACTCAACAGCTCGCATCCGGCAGTGGAGTCTATCACCTGATCGATTCTTGGTAGAGCAAACGGGTCCTTGGGGCAGGCCTTGTTGAGGCTCGTGTAGTCAATACACATTCGCCACTGCTTGTTCTTCTTCAGTACCAAGACCAGGTTTGCTAGCCATTCTGGAAAGAACACTTCCATAATGAAGCCGGCTGCTAGGAGTCGGGCTATCTCTTCTCCGACAACTCTTCTCTTCTCTTCTGATAGGCGGCACAGGGGCTGCCTGACCGGCTTTGCATCAGATCGGACATGTAACTTCTGCTCGGCGAATTCCGTCGGTACACCTGGCATGTCTTTGGGGGACCATGCGAAGATGTCCCGATTCTCACGGAGGAAATCGACGAGCTTGCTTTCCTATTTGCTGTCGAGGTTTGCACCTACGACAGCGTACCTCTCTGGGTGCTCCGGATCCAAGGGTATCTTCTTTGTCTCTTTGGCCGGTTTGAACGAACCTTCAGCCTCCGACTCCTTCGGGTTGGGCGATACCTCTGGCTGCTTGCCGGCCATTGCCACAACTCGCTCAAGGAGCCGCTTCTCAGCCGCGATTACCAGGGACTCGGCCAGCCGACTGCTCTCAGCCGCACAGGCAGACGACTTCCGGTAGTCACCGGCCATAGTCAGAATTCCCCTGGAACTGGGCATCTTCATCTTGAGGTAGGCGTAGTGGGGGACCGCCATGAACTTGGCCAAGGCGGGTCAGCCGAGTAGCGCATGGTATGGGCTCTCGAGGTCCACCACCTCAAACCAAACAGACTCTCGGCGGAAGTGATCTTTGTCTCCAAAGAGGACGTCCATTAGGATCTTGCCGACTGGTGAGCAGGAAAGCCCAGGAACAATGCCATGGAACACAGTTCGGCTATTTTGAAGTTGTCTTTGCTTGATTCCTAACTTCTCCATGGTGTCCTTGTACAGGATATTGATGTTGCTGCCTCCGTCTATCAGAACCCGCGAGAAACGCCCGGCTCGTCTATCTGTAGCAAAGGTGGCGTCCAAAACCAAGGCATAGGAGCCCGGACTTGGCATCACCTCTGGGTGGTCAGCCCTACTCCAGCTGATGGGCTTCTCGGACCAGTGCATGAACTCTGGCGTCTCTGATGCACCGCATTCACCTCTTGTCGCTGTAGCCGCCTGCTGCGTTGATCATCAGCCATGCTGGTAAACACCATGTAAGCTCCGTGTTCTTCAGGGTATTCGTCTTGTACGATGCTGACTGGCCTGACAACCGGCTGCTGGGGCGGAGGCGGAGGTGGCTGCCCAGCTGGCGGGGGAGGCAGGAGGCCGTCTCCCTTGGCGATCCTGGTGAGCCAGTGGCACTTCCGGGTGGTGTGATTCGATGGCTTCGCGCCGCTATGGAACTTGCAAGGTCCATCCAGAGTCTGCTCGTAGGAGAAGGCCGGCAACCAGTTTGGCTTGCCGCCTTTCTGTCGCTTGGGCGGAGGCTGCCCATCCGGCTGCTGGGCTTCAACGGTCGCGACCTGCCGGCTACTGGAAGCCTGCTGCGGGGCCTTGCGCTTGTGGTCGCCCTGCTGTTGTCGCCGGTTGGCGTCTCTCGCCGGAGTTCTTGGAGCTTGAGGGACCACTTTACCAGTTGTGCTGATTTGAATCTCTGCCTTCATGGAGGAGTCGGCCATGGCGTACTTGTCCGCTATGATCAGCAGCTCGTCGAGGGTTTCTGGCTCGTCGCAGAGGAGCTTGTGCTTGAGGAGGGTGCCTTCTCTGCACCCAGCTATGAAGTACTCGATGGCCTGCACCTCGTGCACGCCCTCGCAGGAGTTCCGAAGCTCGGCCCACCGCGTGAGGTAATCGTGAGTCGACTCGTCGGGGCCTTGCACGCACAAGGAGAGCTGACGAGGCTTGGGAGGACGCTTGTACGTGCTGGTGAAGTTGCGGACGAACGCTTCGGTGAAGTCGACCCAGCTGTTGATGCTGCGGGGCTTCAGGCTGTTCAGCCATGTCCGGGCCGTGCCCTGGAGCATGAGCGGAACGTACTTTACGGCGGCACGCTTGTTGCCATTCGCTATGCTGACAGCCGTGGAGTAGTCGACTAGCCAGTCTTCCGGCTTCACGGAGCCGGTATACTTGGGCGTGTCTCTTGGGAGCGTGAACCCTCTGGGAAAGGGCTCATCTCGAATGCGGGGCCCGAAACAAGGCGGACCCAACTCGTCTTCTTCTTCCAGCGCTAGGGATCGGTGAAGTCGGTCGATCCGATGGCGGGTGTCATTCTCTCCAACTCCCTCTCGGCGGCCAAGGCGGTCGCCGAGAGTCGGATGGTCAACAAGTGGTGGGGAGACTCGCCTCTCCTTGCGAGGAGAGGGAGGCGGACAGTCGTCCCGTCGTTCCACTGCTCTCAGGCCGCTGTCTCGGTCGCGCTCTATGGTAATGCGAGTCCGATTGTGGCTGACAGCTGGATCCTTGTCCCTTCTTCCTCGGGCGCCGCCAGTCGATGTCAGAGACGTCGCGCCTTGATCTCGGCGAAGGTCGTCGTTTTGCCGCTGCGGCGCCTCGGTGCGGCAGCCGGCCTCATCCTGCGCGGCGACCGCGTCGAGGAGCCGCTAGACTCGCTCCATCATCAGGCGGCGTTCTTCGCCCTTGAAATTCTCCAGCTCGTCCGGCGCTGCCTGGGCGGCTCGGATGTTCTCTGCTGGTGTAGCGTACACGGGGCGGCTTGCTCCAAACAGGTTGGCGATGGCTACGCCGCGCTGCTGGACCGCGCCAAGGCGGCTGTGCCCCGCCGGGGCCGGCGAGCCGCCGACGGCGCGATCCATCTCCTGCTGGTAGGCTTCTGACAAGCGTCTCATGCTGGCCAGCTTCTTCGCGCCCTCAATGAGCTGAAGGTGGCGCGCCTCCAACGTCTCTGCGTCAGTGTCTTCCGGAATGGGCGCAGTTAGGTCTTGTGGCACCGCGCCGAGTGAGTCGTGCGCTCCTCCGCCGGGGAGCTCATCATGACTGATGACGAGCACCTCAGTGACGGTGCTTCCATCGCTCTCCGTGCGAGGGAGAGGTTTGTCGTAGACCACCACATTAGTGGGGAACGCGTCGAGCGACGCGGTGTCAGAGTCGACCAGCATCGGGTCGGTGGAGCCTACAGACTCCAAGTCTACGGCAGGCTCGCCGGAAACATGGAGTTGATCGAGGAGGCCCGCGAGGAGGCTCTCGGAGCCATCCGTGCCTGCTTTGGTGCAGGTTCGTCGGAGAGGCGAACCTCGCCGACAAGTTCGGCCAGGCAGCTGGCTGCGCAGGCGATCTCAACGCCGCGCAGCGCGTCGACGCCAAATCCGTCTGGCTTGCCTGGCTGGCTGCGCTCGCTAGGGAGGAAAAGGGTTCCCGTCCAGAATAGGTCTCCGGACGGCGGTGCACCACACCCCACGGTGGGCGCCAAATGTTGGGGGTTAGGTGCGACATATGCCAAAGGATGGCTTATCATGGTGGGGGCGAGTAGAACGTCGCCGGTGCCTAGAAACAGGATGAGGCGAAGGCATGCACGCCGGCTAATCTTACCCAGCTTCAGGGCTCTCCGGGGAGATAATACCCCTACTGCTGCTCTGCGGGGTCTCCGCATGATCACTATGGCCAAGTGTTTACACGATTGCCCCTTGAGCTGTTTTCTGGAGGTAGGAGAAGGCAAAGCTAGCTCTCTCCCTCCTATATGATCTGGTCTAGAACTAATGGATTCCAACCCTTTGCATGGGTGCCCTGGGGGGTTTATATAGGCCTACCCCCTAGGGGTACAATGGTAATCTGGCTGGACGCGGGCCCAACCGTCAGTGCCTCTGGCCTCCGTCTTCCCCGCCGACTGCTGGGGCCCGCCGACGGGTGGGCCCCGCCGACTGGCCTGGTATGGAGCCGACAGGCCGCATCCGCCGTGGGCGGGTCTTGCCGGCTGCTAATTACTGTAGCCGTGCTTCTGATGACGCGGGCTTGATCATCTGGTCGTGGCAACAACCCCGCCGCCTGGCGGGCGATCACTATTGCCACTCTCCATCACATCTTGATTAATGGCATGTGGGCCCCGGGGGAGGGCTCGGCCGACTCCCCAGGGCCGGCTCCTGACGGGTCCGACTGCTGGTCCTCTTGCCGTCTCCTGGGGTCTCACTGACTGGTGGTCCCGCTGCCTATGCGCCATACAGACAAGCCGTCGTGGGTGCAGAATTCGGTCCTGCGGTGCTGATGTCAGGGCCGGCATGGCAACAGTGCCACGCCGCACAGAGATCTTCCGGGGTATGGCGTGCTGTGGCCATGCCTGCGCTTGGTAAGGGGCGGGAGTGGGCTTTACTGTAGCCACTCCCCTGCCCCGTCCCACTTGATGAGGTCATGGGGTTTGTTGGAGTCGCAGGCCGACTCCCCAAAGCAGGCTTCTCTGGAAGTCGCCAGTCAGGAGTCGGCTTTCCCTGAAGTCGTCCCTGGGACTCGGCCATGAGTGGTCAGTCGGCCACCTTGCCGTCGACTTCTCGAAAGCGGCTCTTCGTCATGGGGTCTTGAGGGGCGCAGCCTGCCCCGATGTCTTGAAAGGTTCTGGGCCTCGGGTTGGCCTACCCGTGGCCCATTACTCCGACAGTAGTCCCCGAAGCTGGTGAGGCGCCGTGGACGATCGGCCGAGAAGACTCAGCAGTTTCTCTTTCCGGGTGCTCAACACATGGTTCTTGGTTGACTTCTGCCGGGCCGGCTAGAAGGAGTCGGACTCGCCCAACTCTGACTCGTACAATTTTTCGAACATCGCGATGGGATCCAAGTAGCATGCTGGCTAAGCCTCCGGGCCGCCGCCCGTTCTAGGCCTGTCATGTGATAACACATGGCTGGGCCACACTGCCAGCCTACGTGCGCGACAGGACAGGCCCGTAGGTGGGGCCCGCCACTACCGCGCCTCGGCGCCCGAGCGGATCCGCTGCGGCCCCGGCGGAAGGTTGGGATTCCCGTGGAGTTACTGCGCGCAGTAACTTTGTCATGGAACGTGGGGGTCATGGGGCCGTGGGCGCAGTAAATCCCACGACCGCCCCCTCTGCTTCGCAGCCCGCGAGGCTATAAGTCGGGGAGAGAGGCGGGCGCGGCGGAGCACGCGCGCCCCTCCTTCCCACTACTCCTCGCTCTCCTCCTTCTCACTGCCTCTCGCTCTCCTCCTTCTTCTTCTTCGCACGGCCGCGCGCCCAAGTTTCAACGAACGCCGCGGCGATCAGCTCGCGATGAGCTCTTCCTCCGCTGCCGCGCCTCCCCCGGTGCGCTCCGGCACCTGGGACGGCTCCGAAGTTTACGACGACCACATCGAGTTCCTCCGTCAAGACTCGTTGGCTCCCCGGCGAGGATCACGTGCGGGTGTGTCTTGCGCCGAGGGGGGAGATTTCCCCCGCGCCGCAGGAGGGCGAGCGTGTCATCTTCCGCTCGCACTGCCTGCGCAGGTTGGGGCTGCCGGCGAGCAGCTTCTTCCGCTCCTTCCTGGAGTACTACGGCCTCCAGCCGCACCACCTCATGCCCAACACGATGGTGCTGATGTCCGCCTTCGTGGCCTTGTGCGAAGGCTTCCTCGGAGTCCTCCCCACCCTCGAGCTCTGGGGGAGTTCTTCTTCTCCAAGCTCGGCACCCAGGCTGCAGGCGTGCCGGCTCAATGCGGCGCTTTCATTGTCGTGCAAAGGTCGGGGGCCGACAACCCCTTCCCCTCCATCTCGCTGATAAAGTCGGTGAAGATGTGGCAGAGATCGTACTTCTACGTCAGGAGCGTCTCCGCGAGGGGCAACTGGGTCAACCTGCCGGCTTTCGAAGCCGGCCCGCCGGCTGGGAGACTGCCCAACTGGTCATACCGGGCCAAGTCGCTGACGCCTGCGGGAGCCGGCGCCATTGCGCGACTTCGAGTGCTGACGCAGTCGGAGGGCTTGACTAGTCTAGACCTGCTCGCCGCCTTTGTGGTGCGCCGAGTTCTCCCACTCCAAGGCCGCCCCATATGATATGCCAAATGAGCGGGCACCACGACCCGAGTCGGATGTGCACCAAGGACATGCCTCACGAGGAGGTGGCCTTCATGGTGAACTACCTCTCGGACAGCAAGCTCCTGGAGGATTGGCGGTTCGGCAAGGAGCCGTACTCCCGCGCCAACCCCCCGCCCGTGGTGAGTTGCCTTTTCTTTCTTTCTTTGGATTGTCTTCTTTCTCGCCGAGTTTGTTTTGACCAGTCGGCTTTGGTCAGAATCCCCTCCTTCATCCACTAGCTGGCACCTCGGGGACGGCCCGTGAGTTCCTTGCCGACCGAGCGGAGAGCGACGTTGACGACCCCGATCTGGGGGCGACGGCTCTGGAGGACGACGCCGAGGGAGGAGGAGGAGCAGCAGGCGACTTCAGTCCTTCGGCCACTTTCACCGACTGGCCTGGTAACGATGCCGAGGGAGAAGTCGCCCCCCGCCATCGGTCAGGAGCCAGCCAGCCTGGCGCGGGCTCTTCTACAGCGTCGGGTGCTCCAGGCGGTGGGAAGAAGCGCAGGGCCGTGCCGACCTTGTTCGGCAGTCGGCCGAAGAAGCCCAAGGGTTCGGCTGCGGTGACCCGGCGGGACGAGGCGGCTGCGAAGGCTATCCGCTTCCATAAGGAAGTGAAGAAGCCGCCATTGGTCTTCGCGTGAGTATTCTGTTTCAATGAATTATTCTTTCTTTGCGGCTTTGTCTGAGTCTTTTGCTTGCTTCCCTTGCTTCAGGGCTCCCCTCACTCTTGAGAGGGTCACCGCCGCCTCCGTCATGGGGTCGGCGGAGACGTCCGCCACCACTCGCCTGGAGAGGCGACAGAGCGGAATGCGCAGGAGAAGCGCAACAAAGAAGGGGCCGCTCGCCTGGAGAAGGCGGAGGCCGATAGGGCGGAGGCCTCCGCCAAGAAAAAACTGGCGGAGGCCGAAGCCGCCGCCGCGACGAAGCGGCAGGCTGAGGAGGCCGCACACCGCCAATCGGCGGTGTTCGTCACCCCGCTGAACTCTGAGCCGCCGCCTCCGAAGTTCACTGGGCAGACTGGGGAAGCCAGCGGCAAGAACCCCGTCGTGGAGAGGGAATGCGGCGACCCCTCTACGCCAGACGTGATCATTCCGCCGCCGCCTCCACCGCCATCTGAGAGCGCGCAAGGCAAGCAGCCAGCGAACCCTCTGGTGCCGCCGACCGAAGACGAGGCCATGGCGAGGTTACTCCTCCAAGTCGGCTCGCCAATGCGCGCCGTCTGGAAAAGGCGACTTCGGCACCCCGCCCCCTGGAGGCCAGCACCGCCAGCTCGGCGATCTCAGACGCCGAAGCGACGAGCGCCGCGCCCATTGGGTGGGTGCGAGGAGGCGGCACAGGGCCGCTGAACCAGGCGCTTCTGGACGTCCAGGGGAAGCTTCGTGCTGAGGGCGACGCTCTCCAGAATTGCACCAAGGCGTACCTGGCATCGCGGGCAGCCGTCCGGGTATGTTTTTTCCTTTGGTCCTTGTTTTCTTGTTCCTCTCTGTGGGGGCACGCCAGCGCACCCACTGGGTGTAGTCCCCGAGTTTCGGGCTGGCTGCTGAGCAGGCGGCTCGGAACTCCAATTGATGAACTCTGGGTACTAACTTTTGTCCGAAACACTTGTCGCAGGACTACCACAACCTCCGCGTCACTGCCTTCAACCATAACGTTGAAGAGTTGGGCAAGCGGACCACCGACTTGTCGGAGAGCCGGAGTAAGTCCTTTTTCTTCTTTGCAGGGGTGCGCTGGCGCACCCGCGCGCTGTAGTCCCCGAGATTCGGGCCGACTGCTGAGCAGTCGGGCCGGATCTCCCCGGCGACCTTCTTTATTGATGACTTAATGCCTTCTTTCTTCCTTCTTTTCAGGAGCCAACGCTGCTCTTCAACAGAAGCTGAGCGAAGCCAACTCCACATTGCGCGCCAAAGGGGAGGAGTGCAGTAAGCTCGCCACAGAGCGCAATCTGCTGGCCACTCAATTGGCAGAGCAGAGGGAGCTGCTTGTGAAGACGCAGAGGAAGGCGGAAGAGGCGGAAACCGCCCTCCTGGCTGAGTTCGCGAGCGAGCGCTCCTCCTGGTCTGACAAGGAGGCGATGCTAACCTCTGGCTTCCATGAGATTGAAGACATTGTTGATGGTGAGTTTCTTTACTTTCTTTCTTCGAGCTGCCGACTATAAGTCGTGCCGACTCCTGGTTTTTGACTTGCTTCTTCATTTCTTTCGTCTTGGCAGACTTCTTTCCTGGGCACTCGCAGGCCACCATCCAAGCCATCGAGGCTGACAGTGAGGGTCGGAGGACGGAGGGCGCACAGATCGCCGCCGACGCCCCCCGAACCCTTGACGAGCACATCCTGAGCATCGAGGCTCGCCTTCGACCGACTCACCGGATGCTGCGCCGGCTTCAGCGTGTCGGTGCCCAGGCGATTGCCGCCCTGTGGCCGGACATGCAGGCTCCGCGCACCCCCAGCCTGACGGCCGACTGGCTAGAGGTCGCGACTGGTCGTCTTGAGGCCTGGAAGGGTTCTTCAGCCCGAGCTGGAGCGCGCCGGGCCTTGGAGTTCGTCAAGGCATGGTATCCGGGGCTGGATCTAGACCGGCTGGCCACACTTCGGTCGGAGGCCCAGCCGGAGCTGGTAGCTGCGAAAGACGCCCTCGTCAAGCGTGCTGCGGCAATCGCCGAGTACACCGACACCAGCATCTTCGTCCCCGAACGGTCTAAAGACGGCGAGGAGGTACCGCCAGAGTGGTTTGGGATGAACCCAGACTACGGCGAGGACTCGGCGGAGGTGATTGGCTCCAGCGTCGAGGAGGAAGGCGAGGCGGAGGACGGAGGCGAGACGGAGGCACCAGAAGACGGAGCAGACGGCTAGCCTCAGCTCGACCGCGCCTCCAGCAACAAGCCGCGTGCGACCGCACCGACTGCCACCGGAGGCGATCAAGCCGAGACTACCCAGCCAGCCGCCCCGATGCCTGACGCTGCCGCCTCCTCTGACCCTCCGAATCCGTCTGCTGCTTCCTAAGCTGCCGCTTTATCTTTATTTTATCTGCTTCAGTAGTCTTTGAAGAACTTGTTAATTCGCACAATTCCACCCGCGGGTTGTACAGCCCGCGGGGTGTATTTTGAACTTCTGCTCGAAGATTCGGCCAAGGGCCTGCGTTATGTAAATATATTTATCCGAATTCTATATTTTCTTGCTCATTGCTCTTTTGGCTTTTTTTTCCTTTGCCGATTTCTCTTAGTTGCCTTCCTTGCCAATCGGACAGCCGCTCTGCGGACTGTCGCTGGATCAAATGCTTGGCTACTTTGGGAAGGCAAGTACTTAGCCGTTTTTAAGAGTTTTTGAGCAAGTTCAATAGAAGGCGGCAATCCGACTATTTGAGAGTCGGTTTGCGAAAAAAGGCTGGAAGCCGTCTTGAGCTATGTTTTATGCTTTGAGTCTGTAACCATTTTTCATGCGAACGCCCATTCTACCTTACCTCCGCCCACCATACAGTCGCTCTGCAAGCTGCGGCTTCTGACAGGAGACGGTTTAGGTGTTACACACTACTTGTCCGGCTGCAGGAAGCATTTCACAGTGCGAGGCGGCAAGTCCCCGGGCCGACTTGTCGAGCCCGGTGCCAAGCGGCATAACAAAGAGTAACATACTTGTAGGCATGATTTTTATCATACAGACAAAAGAGGGCAGTCCCCGAGCTCGTCTCGGGGGGCCCGAAGTCTTGGTACTTTAATACAAAAGGTAGCATGGTACATACTGCATCAACTTTAAAATCTTCGGAGGAGATTTGCATTCCATGGCCGCTCTGTCTCCTTGCCGGAGTCGTCCCTCTTGCATGCTCGGGGCTTCTGAGCGTCAATTAGGTAGTAGGAGTCGTTGCCGAGCACCTTGCTGATGATGAAAGGGCCTTCCCAAGGCACCGACAACTTGTGCTGGCCGGCTGTTTGCTGGATCAGCCGGAGCACAAGGTCGCCTTCTTGGAAAGATCTTGGCTTGACCTTCCTGTTATGGTATCGGCGCAGGCTCTGCTGGTAGATGCTGGACCGGCTGAGTGCCAATAGCCGGCCCTCTTCCAGCAGATCGACGTTGTCTTGTCATGCTTCTTCTGCTTCCTCCTCGGTGTACATGGTTACTCGTGGGGAGTCGAACTCTATGTCCGTTGGGATGACGGCTTCGGCACCGTAGACGAGGAAGAAAGGCGTGAAGCCGGTTGACTTGTTTGGAGTTGTGCGCAGACTCCAGAGGACTGCTGGTAGCTTGTCGAGCCAGCAGCCAGCCGAGCGCTCCAGAGGCTCGATCAGCCGGGGTTTGATGCCGGACAGGATGAGGCCGTTTGCTCGCTCCACCTGGCCGTTTGACTATGGATGGGCGACGGACGCTAGGTCTAGTCGGATGCCCTGTGTTGCGCAAAAACGGGCCAAGGCGCCTTTGGCAAAATTTGTGCCGTTGTCGGTGATGATGCTGTGTGGTATGCCGTACCGAATTGTGATATCAGAGATGAAAGTCACGGCAGTCGGACCATTCAGCTTCTTGATTGGCTTCGCTTCTATCCACTTGGTGAACTTGTCCACTGCGACAAGTAAGTGAGTTAAGCCACCTTGTGCAGTCTTGAATGGTCCCACCATGTCTAGAACCCAAACTGCGAAAGGCCAGGCAATGGGGATGGTCTTGAGTGCAGAAGCCGGCTGGTGTGGCTTGGAGCTGAACTTCTGGCACCCTTTGCATTTTCGGACCAATTCCTTGGCCTCTTCTAAGGCAGTCGGCCAGAAGAAACCGTGTCGAAAGGCTTTGGCGACGAGTGCTCTTGAAGCCGCATGGTGGCCGCACTCGCCTTGATGGATGTCTTTGAGAATTGCTTGGCCTTGCTCTGGCTCTACGCAGCGCTGGTAGATACCAGTGACGCTACGCCTGACCAGCTCTTTGTTGACTATGGTGTAGGCTACCGCTCGGTGTTGTACTTTCCGAGCTGAGGTCTCGTCAGTCGGCAGCTCTTTGCTTACCAGGAATTTGAGGATGGGTTGGGCCCATGAGGGTGCTGCTATTTCTTCGATTGCCAGAACTGTGACTTGGACGAGGGCGGCTGGCTGGGAGGCGGCAGGTTGGAGTCAACAACCGCTTGCTGGGTTAATGAAGTCCCCAGGCCGACTGGCGCGGCCCTTGGGTCGAGTACTGGAGTCTTCGAGTCCGCCGCCGCAGTCCCCGGGTCAGGTTCGACTGTGGCGGCTTTGGAGCCATCTGCCAAAATCCCCGTACCATCTGCCGGGGCTCTGGGGTCGGATCCGACATCTTCGGGAGGAGCCGGCACAAAGATGGAGTCTAATTCTGGTGAAGGCTTGACAGACGGCTTGAGGAGGCGTTGAAGGGCGATGCCGGATGGTATTGCTTGGCGGGTAGAGCCGATTCGAGCCAAGGCGTCTGCTTGGTCATTGTCGTTTCTTGGCACATGGAGGAACTCGCACCCTTTAAAATACCCGCTGAGTTGCTGCACGAGGAAACGGTAACTCGCCATGTTTGCATCTTCGCGTCCCAGTCGCCAGATGACTGCTGGACCACTAAGTCTGAGTCGCCATAACACAAGATCCGGCGGATGCCAAGTTCTTTGGCAAGCCGGAGCCCGTGAATGAGCGCCTCGTACTCGGTGACGTTGTTGGAGGCGGCAAAATGGATTTGCAGTGCGTATTTGAGCTTGTTGCCTTTAGGAGAGGTGAGGACGACGCCGGCTCCCAAGCCGGTGCGCATCTTGGAGCCGTCGAAATGCATCCGCCAATGGGTGGAGTCAGGCGCTGGAGGTAGGTACTGGGTCTCGGCCCAGTCGACGAGGAAGTCGGCCAGTGCTTGTGACATGATAGCGGTGCGGGGCTGGTAGTGGATGGTGTAGGGAGCCAGCTCTATGGCTCACTTGGCCACTCGGCCGGAAGCATCTCGGCTACCAATGATCCCGGCAAGCGGGGCCGTGCAGACCACCGTGATTGGATGCTCTTGAAAGTAAGGCTTCAGTTTCTTGGCAGTAAAGTGTAAGCCATAGCACATTTTCTGGTAGTGGGGGTACTTCTGCTTGGAGGTCGACAGCACTTCGCTCAGGTAATATACCGGTCTCTGGATAGGTAGTGCCTTGCCTTCCTCCTTGCGTTCCACTACAATGACCTGCTGACTACCCTGCTGGTGGCGGCGATGTACAGGAGCATAGGTTCCTTGGGTCTGCCTTGGTATACCGCGTCTTCACCATGGCCCAGGCTTCTCTGGCACCCTGTCGACAGGCCGATATCTTCCATAATCGGAAGCGCCGCCGTGCTCCCTTGAGCTTCTCCGTAAGCTCTGCAACGCCCTTTGGCAGGGAGATGGATGGCCACAAGGCCTGGGCAACACCTTGCATCACCTGTCGAACTTGTTTGTGCAGATGTGAGAGCTCGGATAGAAGATCACCCGTAGACCCGGGCATTTCCTCCGCGGGACGGCCCGTCAGCATACCTACAGATATAACATTGTTAGTCGAATTCTTCGCCAAACTCCTTTAAAAGGATTCATTCAAGCACTTACTGAAAATGCCGTGCCGAAGCCGCTTATTCTCCTTCTTAGAGTCTGCAAGCTGGGCTCGAACGTCTTTTAGTTCCACGCTCAGCTTGATATTGGCGTCTTGGAGATTGTTTTTCTCCCGCCTAACCTCACTCAGCACGCGTTTGCCAGCCTCTAGCTGTCCCATAACATGCTGATCCTCCGGATTTTCTCCAGATTCATCTGCAACATCTATTGTTAGATCTGCAGCCACGCCGCACACTATATGGTAGCCATCATTCTTTAGAGTAAATGTTACCATGGGGTGACTTTTTCGGTTCCTGCAATGCGGCAACAGCGGCCCGCAGTTGGGTCTTGCATTCCTCTAGCTCCTGTGACAGCCTAGTATTCTTCTCTGTAAGAACCTGCACAATAAAGATGATCCTTAAATCAGTTCTGCTAAAGTCTCAGGGGCTACTGATACATATAAATCATCAGATTTACTTACCCGTACATCCTTTACATACTGATCCGTGGCTCTGGCTAGACCATCTTGAGCAGCTCGGAGATACGCCTCTCCAGAATTGAAGGCATCAAATGCCTCTGGTGAGAAACAAGCGTCACGGAGTATGGCCCGGCGGCGCCTATGATTCATGGCGCTTTCCACTTCTGAGTTTGTAGAGGATAATCTATCTGCATCCTCTGTAGGGGGATTATCCGGCGCCCGCCCCATATCGGCTTCCGCCTCTATGTCTAGTCCTGGCGCTCGGCTGTGGAAGCGTGATTAGTAACATCGCCGGACATATTCTAGCGAGTGTTTTTTCTATTAAAGAAACACGTGCGTCATTATATTTCGAGAAAGACGACAACCACGGAGCGGGGTTTTTCATACCTTTGCACTAGCGTCTCCATCCTGACCGCCTTCCTTTTTGGCCTACCCGGCCTCGGTGCCTCTTGTTGGCGAGTTGCCGCGGGTTCGGCAGGGCGTCCCGAATGCCTTCCCTGTAAAAATGCCATGTGTATATGGTGGGTGAAGTGTCTAAAAGAGGATCCTAGTTTTCGAAGTTGGGATTTTTTGGTTTTTCTTACGTGCGATGCAGGGAGCAGTCCGGGATAGACGGCCGTAATGGCCACCATGGCATCATCGCAGCTTAACTGATAGAACTGCCGGTCTATCAGCTCCACGAATATAACCGGATCTTCTTCAAGTCCGGAGTCGAGGGCCCGGTCAGGGTCCTCTGGTTGTGGAGAAGGGCTGCTGACCTCCTTTATGGCTTTTCGCAGTTCCTGCCGCAAAGTGGCAAGGTGAATACTTACGACAAAGAATGCGGGAAAAGGGGGAGTAGGGAGATATAACTTACCCAGCTTGGAGGATTGTACATGGAGAATCCATCCTGTGGCTTGATGCGGGTGAACTCCTCTTCCTCACCCTTGAACAATTCGGACAGAATTTTTGCTAAAGCGGCAGCATTGTCCGGACCCTTATGCCTGCAGCAGGTGGCATCATCTGCCCCGTTAAAACACCACAAGGGGTGCCCACGATCTTGAAGTGGTTGCACTCCCCGCATTATGCAAATCGACATAACTTCGATTACTGTTAATCCTGATCAAACCAGTGCTTTAATCCGGTTCATCAGATAGATGACTTCTCCATTGTCTTCCACCTGGGGGCTCTGCGGGCGCCAACTTCAGCGTTTCTTCAGAGGAGCATTGTTGAACTCAGGAAGACCTCGCCGAACAGGGTCCGGAAAGGGAACGTCCTCCATATAAAACCATTCTGAAGGCCAGTCTTCGGATGACTTCTTCGGAGTACCGGACGGGTATCCGGTATCGGCGATGCGCCATATTTCGGCTCCGCCCACTTGATAAAGTGACCCCCTCTGTGTGCGAGGGACGAGGCAAAATAGCCTTTTCCACAGCTCGAAGTGAGCCTCGCAGCCCAGGGACAACTCGCAGAGAGCAACATAGCCGGCGATATGTAGGATGGAGGCGGGGGTGAAATTGTCTAATTGGGGGGCGTGGAACTCCAGGAGCCCGCGGAGGAACGGATGAATTGGAAATCCGAGTCCCCGTAATAAATAGGGAACAAGGCAGACCCGTTCCCCCATAGAGGGACAGGGAAAGCTCTCCGCTTGCTCCCCGTCATTGTAGGTGGCAAGCCCGGCTCGAACGGGCACCATATACGCCGGAGGGAGAAATCCCTTAGACTGCAGTTCGACTAATCGACTGGGTGGGACTGAACACATCTCCCAATCACCGGGCTTAGGGCTTCGGCGGCGGGGGGAGGAGCTGCGGAGGTCGGCCATGCTGGAATGGATCTTTCCGGAACGCGCTCTGATGGATTCTCGCTAGGGAGGATGGTATGTATCGGATCTAAGGATCCCCATCCCTTTAATAGACAATTTATTTATCTGGCTAGGGGGGCGAATGTAAAAACACCCTGGTGCCTCGTATTCAGTCGACGCGTGGGAGAAAGCCCTTATTGGGCACAGAAGCCAAGAGGTCCGAACATTTATGGGACCGGACACTGCTTTAGAAACGTTTGAAAGATGGAGAAGAACCCTCCTTGCAATGCCGAAGACAACACTGCGCACCGGACTCATCGTCATTGAAGTCTGGTTCGGGGGCTACTGAGGGAGTCCTAGATTAGGGGGTATCCAGACAGCCGGATTATATCCTTTGGCCGGACTGTTGGACTATGAAGATACAAGATTGAAGACTTCGTCTCGTGTCCGGATGGGACTCTACTTGGCGTGGAAGGCAAGCTAGGCAATACGAATATGTATATCTCCTCCTTTGTAACCGACCTTGTGTAACCCTAGCCCCCTCTGGTGTCTATATAAACCGGAGGGTTTTAGTCCGTAGGACAACATACAATCATACCATAGGCTAGCTTCTAGGGTTTACCCTCTCCGATCTCGTGGTAGATCAACTCTTGTAATACGCATATCATCAAGAATAAATCAAGCAGGACGTAGGGTTTTACCTCCATCAAGAGGGCCCGAACCTGGGTAAAACATCGTGTCCCCTACCTCCTGTTACCATCCGCCTTAGACGCATAGTTCGGGACCCCCTACCTGAGATCCGCCGGTTTTGACACCGACACTTCCCCTTGCTCTTTTTCTCGAAACTAGTGGTCTTATTAATTATCAACACTTGATGCTCCTTCTTAATTTCCAATACCTGGCAAGCAACAGTTTCCAAGCGAGTAGTGTCAGTTACACCTCCAAACACCACAAGTGAAGAGTCCATATAAGCACTGAATTGATCTCTACATATCGTCGCGACCGTGAGACCTCCTATTCGGCTCTCAGGTGCTGAAAAGGGATGCAAGCGGACCAATTCCCTCTCCGCCCTCTCGGTTGCTCGCCAATTTCAATTTTTCCATTCGCTATTCTTACTATACTCATATTTCGTACTATAAAAAAATAAAATAAAAAACACAAAGTTGAAAAATTCGGTAGTTTTGAAAACAATTCATAAATCCAGTTGACCATTCACCATTGAAAACTAAGAAAATAATCATAAATACGAAAAGGTTAAATTTTCAAAAAAGTTTAATAATTGGGAAAAGTTCACAAAATTGAAAATTTTCTCAAATTTTAAAATATTTCTTAATTTTGGAAAAAAATGCATGGATTTTAAAAAGTTAATTGAATTTGGAAAAAGTTCACAAATTTGAAAAATTCTAGTAAATTGAAAAAAAGTCCAGGAAATTAAAAAATATGAATTGGAAAAATAATCATGAGATTCAAGCAAAAACATTAAAAATTGGAGTTGAAAATATTCATGAATGTAATTTTTTTTAAAAGTCCATGCATTTTAAAAAATAAAATGAAAAATGAAAAGTGAAAACAGAAAAGAAATAAGTAAAAAAACAAGACAAAGACCTAGTCTAGGAAAACCAGAAACAAAAAAGAAAAACCAGGTTCGAGGATTCTAGAAGCTTCCTAAAACTAACATGTGTTCCTGCCGAGTGCATGAAAGATGGGCCTCCCACTACTACGATCGACTGATTCGGGCGTGGGAACCAGTTGATAGAATAGCCTATAACGTGTGCCATAAGTGTTGAATAGGAACTAGCTGCAGAGGCTCCTAAGTGGATGGAGCACTAGGACTGCTCCTAGGTGGCGCCTTATGCGCCAATTGGGGAACTGACACTCACTCACTGCCCTCGTCTGAGCTAGGCCAATATAGCGTTTCAAGCGCTTGCTTCATTCCTCGATGTCTTTGCTAAAATAAATCTAATTTGCTTGGTTTTTTATCTCCTTAGTTCACTCTATTTGGCTGGTTCCCAGTTTGCCTCACCGCTGTTGATCATTGACAATGCTCATGTTGACCGGTGACCTTTCAGAAAAAGTTTAGGTTTTAAAAAAACCGTGAGAATAAAAAAAGTGTACACTTTTGAGAAAAAAGTTCACAAATATGAATAAAGGATCATAAATGTGTAAAAACTTATGAAATATAAAAATTCATGAAATGTTTTTCTTAAATCTAAATAGTTCAATAATTTAAAAAAATCACAAAAACTAAAAAAAATCATAAATTTTAGAAGAGTTCAATAAATAAATAAAACATCACGAATTTGAAAATTGTTCATCATTTTTTTCAAAATGCACCAATTTGAAAATTTGCACCTAATTTAAAATCTTCATTGATCTTGATAGTAGAAATCATCAATTATGATATTTTTTTCACAAATATTAGAAATGTCTTGTGTTTTAAAAAAAGTTCATGAATTTGAAAAGGTTTTGAAATTGAAAAAAGTTCGCAAATTTGAGAAAGTTCATGAATTGGAAACAATTCCATGCATTTGAAAAAAAAAGATAAAGGAAAAAAACCGATGAAGAAAAGAGTAAAACCGAAAAAAGAAAGAAACATCCAAAGAAACCAGACCAAAAAAATCTAGAAACATCAAAAGAAACTAGATCAAAAGTTTCTAGAAGCTTCCCAAAACTAGTTGGGAGCTTCACATAAACATTACGTGTGTGCATAGATGGGCCGAGCACACTAAATCTAGCGAAGGAGACAGGGGTGTGCGCTGTGTACGGTTTTACCTTTGACGGGGAGCTCCTATGTGATGCTGCTTGTGTCGAAGTGTCGAGGGTTCGCGCACCTGGGCTGGCACATTTGAATTTCGCGAGATGAAAAGTGCGACAAAAGAACCACGCTCCCGCTGGGATTCAAACCCATAACTTCCGGGTGATGCGTGTGCTGCACTAACCACAGCGGACAAAAAGCTCTTGTGCTAAAATGTGCAGTGCAACCCTAAAATAAAGAAACAAACGATAACGATAAAACTTAAAATTCTCTAAAAATCCCAAAACCTAAAGTTTCACTGAGGGATCAAAACGATCACCTCCTGATAAGGAACCAAGTCGCTAGCCACTATAATTCCTGGGAATTTGTGTATAAAATTGCAGCCTGGTGTATATGAACTATAAGCTGCAGCCAATTTAAGCATTTTTGAAATTTCAAACATGTTTTTTTTAGAAAAACTTAATATTTTTAAACGATAACATTTTCAAAATTCTGAAGAAATTTTTGAAAACTCAAACATTTTATAAAAACACGAACATTATTTGGGATTCATAGACATTTTCTTGCAAAAAAGAAAGAAATTGCAAACGAGAACATTTTTCAAAATTAAGAACAAGTTTATAAAAAATGCAACCTTTTCTTGAAAAAAAGGAATATTGCTCAATATTACGATCAATTGTTTGAAAACTTGAACATTTTTTAAAAAATTAAACAATTTTGAATACAGGAACATTTTTCAAATTTATAAACAATATTTGAAAACGAGAACATTTTTTGAGGTTCTGAATAATTTTTAAAACATTCCGCACAATTTTCAAAAAACACTAACAAAATTTGAAACCACGAACTTTTTTTGACAAATTATGAACAATTTTTGAAACTCCTACAAAAATGGAAACATGAACATTTTTTTGAAAGTCGGAACATTTTTCAAAGAAGAAACAATTTTTGAAAGTAAGAACATTTTTTAAAAGCAGGAACCTTTTTTGAAATTCCGAATTTTTTTCAAAAAGTTGTGAACATTGTGAAGAAAAATGTACCAAACAAAATTTGAAAAACGATCATGTTTTGAAAATTGTGAACAATTTTTGAACTCCTGAAAAATGGAGATATTGAGGACCATTTTTGAAACACGAACATATCTTTAAATTTGTGAAGAATTTTTTATAATGGGGACATTTTTTCAAATTATGAACATTTATTGAAAAGTACAAAAAATGAAAAACCTGGAAAAATTTCAGACTTATGAACAAAACAATAAAACACAACAATTTTTCAAAAAATAAAATTAAAACTGAAGGAAAACAAGAAAAGTTAAAGAGAAAGGAAAGTGAAGAAACCAAAATAGTAACAAAAGAAAAATAAACAAAAAAGGGAAAAGGAGAGAAGAAAAAACAGGAAAAAGAAATAAAGGAAAACGAAAAAAACAGAACAAGGAAAAAATGTATTAGGAAATTCTGGAAACCGGCTCGAAGGCAGCCTAGCAGGCCTCCCCAGGAAACGCAACGAGGCGCGAGGAAGGTTGGCCTATCGCAAAAAATGCTAAAAAATATGGCACAACCAAGAATTGATCTCTAACCACCTATACCCAAACATTCTACCGCAACCACTAGGCCAAAGTCTCTTCGCTATTTATTTTGAGGATAAACTTTTCTTATTACAAACCCAACCTATTATGTGTATTATTGTATGATAAAATGAAAAAAAAGAATGCACAATATAAAGAACATGAATTTGAAGAAAGTTCATAAAATTGAAAAGGTTCGTACAAACTGAAAAAATCGTGAATTTGAGAAAACTTCACGGATTTGCAAAAAGTTCACGAAATTTATGATAAACTTCATGAAATTTCAAAAAAAGTTCACAAATTTGGAAAAATTCATTGATTTCGAGAAAAGTTCACAGACATGTTTCTGTCATGCAAATGCTATCATCTTTACTTGATGAATTATTTTTATAATACAATAGATTTGTACAAGGGGATAATTATTTTTATAATACAATGGATTTGTATAAGGGGATAATTATTTTTGTTGAAAAATTTCTGTAATTCAAGATTTGCAAAGTTTTCATGGGCATGAACAAAGTTCAAGGAGCTCCCCCACTTCAACGGTGCTCGTCTTTCTTACTTTCACTTTTCTTTTTGAAAATTTTTAAGTTCCCCTCTATATTTTTTTGTTTTTAAACTTTATAAAAGCACACAACAGAATAAAATGACTCTCTAAAACTTCTGGGTTGTCTCCCTGGCAGCGCTTTCTTTAAAGCCATTAAGCTAGGCATAAAGTGCCCAAGTAATTGATCCACCCAGATCCCAAGGTATATCAAAGCCAATTCTAATTGACAATAATTTAAATTTAGTAGTGAACACAACGCAACATATATCATGCAACAACGAAGTCTAACTCTCTTCCTATGCATCGGCATGTCATAAAAGAACAATTCATGCACATCAAGTAAAGGCCAATACATAGTATAAACAATTTCTTGCAATTTATAGTATTGGAAACATAGAGAGGCGGAGATATAATTCGTCTCTCATAATAATTGCAAGTAGGAGCAGAAAGAACATGCATATTATACTCATCAAAATCATCATGTGCAACGGTAAAAGGCAATCCATCAATGTAATCCTTAATAAGTGCAAACTTCTCTGTTATAGTGTAGTTGTGAGAATTCAAAAAGATAATAGGACTATCATATGTGGGTGCAATAGCAACAATTTCATTCTTAACATAAGGAACTATAGCAAGTTCATCTTCATGAGCATAATTCATATTGGCATCTTGGCCACAAGCATAACAAGCATCCATTTCATCAAAAAAGGATATTTCAAACGAATCAACGGGATCGTACCAATCATCATAGCATTCATCGACATTAAACAATGTATGAGTTGGAGAGTTACTTTAATTAGAAGGTGGGCATGGGTAGCTAATCCGCTCTTCCTCCTTTTGTTCTTCGCTCTCCTCATCATCTTTTTCATCCAATGAGCTCACAGTTTCATCAATTTCTTCTTCCATAGTTCCTGCAAAATATTAGTCTCTTCTTGGACAGCGGAGACTTTCTCAAGAAATACATCAATATTGGAATTTTATTTATAATTCTCATAGCAATATTTAAGTATAGCAAAATTTTCAGGTCTATAAATAGCATCATCATAATCTTCATACTTTTCAAACATATATTCAATTTCATAAGCACCCTTAAAAGCAACAAATTCTTCTATTCATTCCACATCATAGTAATCATATATACCATAAGCATAAGAAGCTAAGATTTCATTATCATTAAATTTGCATGGAAAGGGAAGGCGTGGTGCCTTCATCCTAGAGCAACAAGTATAATCATATCTCAAGCATAGATCCCGAGCATGCCAATGCAACATATGAATTTGATCCCATAACGGTTTCCCTTTTTGAGTCAAGGCGATAATCCCTAAAGTATTCACTTTCATCCAACGTGTCTCCCATTATCAAGTTGAATGGGGTTTTCTCAGGATTACCAAATTAGTGTTTAATATTTTTCACATAACGAGCATCGAGGGTTTTAGGAGGTTCTCCATCTCCATGAGTAGCAAGTACAACTTTTTGGGGCATTTCATGTTCCATATCCATAACTAAAGATAGAGAATAACTTAGAACAGGAAATAAAAACTACTTAGTGATAAAGCAAACATGCACACACGAGAATATTCATCCCACGCTATTACTCCCTGGCAACGACACTAGAAAAGGGTCTTCATAACTCACAAGTATAGGGGATCATTTGTAGCCTTTTTCGATAAATAAGAGTGTCGAACCCAACGAGGAGCTAAAGGTAGAACAAATATTCCCTCAAGTTCTATCGACCACCGATACAACTCTACGCACACTTAACGTTTGCTTTACCTTGAACAAGAATAAAACTAGAAGTACTTTGCGAGAATAAAACTACAAATAAATTGCAAGATAATAAAAGTAGATAGTTTTTGCCACACAGGAAAGTTATTTGTCCCTAGGCGACTGATAACTAAACCGGTAATTATTATTGCAATTTTATATGAAGGAGAGGCATGAGCTATCATACTTTTCGTACTTGGATCATATGCACTTATGATTGGAAATCTAGCAAGCATCCACAACTACCAAAGATCATTAAGGTAAAACCCAACCATAGCATTAAGTATCAAGTTCTCTTTACTCCCATATGCAACAACCCCCTTACGTTTGCATGACATGGATGGCACCATAGGACAACACCAAAATAAAATATACAACTCAAACCAATCACGATCATCAATTAGCCCATAGGACAAAACAAATCTACTCAAACATCATAGAATAACCACATATCATTGGATAATAATATATAGTGTTGAGCACCATGTTTAAGTAGAGAATTGCAGCGGGAATAGAGAGGTTACACTGCTGCATAGAGGGGGAGAAAGTTGGTGTTGAAGGTAGCAAGGTTGTTGATGTAGATCGGCGTCACGATCCTTGCCCGGGCGGCACTCCGGCGCCACCGAGAGAGAGAGGGGGAGAGAGCCCCCTCCTTCTTCTTCCTTGGCCTCCCCCCTAGATGGGAGGAGGGTTTCCCCTCTGGTCCATGGCCTCCATGGCGGCGGAGGGGCATGAGACCCTCCGAGATTGGATTTGCCTCTCTGTTCTCTTCTGTTTCACGTTCCCCAGATCTGGTCTTTCACCGTTTCTTAAATATCCGGAGATTCATAACTTCGATTGTCCTGAAACTTTAACATGATTTTTTTGAATATAAGCTTCCTTGTGCCCTAAGTAGAGCCCTAACCGACTTACAGGGTGCCCACAAGGCACCACCACGCGCCAGGCGGGAGGCTATACCCTGGTGTCTTGTGAAGGTCGTGGACCTCCGTTTGCATTGATTCCACCTCCCAAAAATCACATATATTCCAAAACAATTCTCCATAATTTTTTATCGCGCTTGGACTTCGTTTGATATGGATATTCTGCAAAACAAAAAACATGCAACAAACATGAACTGACACTTGACACTGGATCAATATGTTGGTCCCAAAAATAATATAAAATGTTGCTAAAAGTATATAAAAGTTGTATAATATTGGCATGGAACAATAAAAAATTGTAGATATGATGGAGACATATCAACCACCCCAACCATGCCGCCCGACCATCATCGTGCCCCCCCCCGCTGGGCCACTGCCCTGCAGCTAGACCACCACGAGAACAACCAAAGGACACGCCTTTGACCAGATCAACGACCCAAGACCGGCACCCACTGTGCCGGCGACTGGCGGCTCGATCACATCGGAGCACCCGTTCCTCATTTTTTTGACAAAGGGTGGAACTTATTACTCAAAATGAAGCATCAAGCGAATACAATCAAAATGAGCACACACTTGTCCTCTGCATAGATAGGACGCACACAGCCAACACAAACCCACATACACACACAAAAAATTAAAAAATATCAAAGTCATATAAGGCGAACGCTATGCCTAAGCAAGCACCCCCAAAATCCGAAGCGATCAAATCTGCTATCAACAACCTACAACTGTTCCCCCTACCAACCTCCTCACCAGAACACCCTTGTTTCACTCCACCATAGCCGCTGGCCCTGGTCCAAGGGCCGCATCCAGTCCTGAGTAACTCGGCTCACGCCGAATCCCCCGCACATGGAGACACGACCAAACTTCGAGGGAAGAGGGAGGGGAGTGGGGGAGGGGTCCGGCAGCGATGCTAGGGTTTGCCTCCCGCGGCGCTTCCGAGGAAGTGCCGTCAGTCTTAGCTCTTGCCTCATTGCTATGAATATCCAACGGTTCTTGTACTGTAGTATTCAATTAGTGGTTAATTTCTTATGACTTATTGCAAACGACTGCACCAAAATGTCACATGGTGATTGTAGTATAGTACTTCCTCCTCTTAGATTTATTAGCCCTTTTAGTATTTTGTTTAAACATTAACCATAAATTTGGCAATATTATTGGATTCATATTCAGAATAAGTTTCCAATGAAAACACTTGTGACCTTTTTTCATTATTGGATTCATATTCATATTCATATTCCAAAAAATTATATTATTGGATTCATATTCATATTCATATTTATTTACTTTTTTCTCGAACTTGTTACTTTTTGCTATGCCCATCCTAATTATGCAGCAGCCATACTGTCGCTCATGATGATTTGTATCCACTTGCTGCTTCATTTTGAGTTAGTACAAATGCCCTTTATCGAGGAAAAAGAGTTATCATGCCATTTCCATAAAAGAATCCACACTAGGATAAGCAATATGTACAGAGAAATGGGATGCCTAGGTTCCTTGTGGTGGAACCAACACACCAGAGTTCAAGCCGCACTAGACTTAGTACTTGTGGTCGCATTTTCCTGGATTTATTTTAGGCCTTTCGGCGATGTGCGTTCAGTAGGAGGAGACACTCTCGTCGACTACGAAGACGTCTAAGGCGACTTTGTTAATCTCAAGATGTTGTGCCGGCTCAGTATCGACGGGGTGCTCATAAAGGTTGGGTGTGCATGTGTGGCTAATTTTTTTAAATAATACATTTTTTATTAATTTGCACAATATTACGCCCAAAAAATAATTTTCAAAAATAATACACCGTCGGCCCGCAGCAGGCCGAGTGGACCTAGTCGGCCCACAGCAGGCCGACCGAGGTCCTATCGGCTTGCTGCTGGCCGATTGGCATGTCGACCACCAGTTCAGGTCTAGTCGGCCAGTAGTGGGTCGACAGGTACTAATTGGCCTGCAGTTGGCCGCCAGGGACTAATTGGCCTGCTGTGGGCCGACTGGTGCATGCCACCATTTTTGTCCTGAACGATCCCTGGATTTTTATATAAACTATGACGTATTTCGCGCAACCCTTTCCCCGCAATATTTTCCCGCCACCTTTTTCCCACCATATGTTCCCGCCAACTCTTTTCCGCCACCCGTTTTCCATCATATGTTCGCGCCAACTCTTTCCCGCCAACCCTTTCCCGCCATACCACAGTCGTTCTTTCTCGCCATTTTCTCCTCCCTACCTATAAAACCCCCTTCAGATGGAGGAGGATAAGCATTCCAGTGTAGTGTAGTTGAGATGTCTCATTATCCTTTCGATCATAGTTTTCACCCTGAGATGAGTAGGACTCTTCTGAGGCTAGCTACCGATTTCAGGATGGACAATAGGATAGTTCCATGGGACGAACTCACCGGTAGTGACACCATAATGAATGAGTTGGCTCACGAATTACGTATGTCTGGGTGGCCTGAAAGGACCTATGAGGAGGTATGTATAGAACTTCTTAGGTTGCACGCAAGGTGGAAGAAGGTAGTGGAGCCGAAGTGTGAAACTTTCAGAAGGACTGCAGAAAAGCATCCATTTTTATGGACTGAGGAGAGCGAGGACGAAGATGATATCTTCATGCCACCGCTTCCGGGTTATGCATCATCAAAGAGCAAGAGTTTTGCATCATCCAAGGGCAAGAGTACTGCATCCTCGAAGGGCAAGAGTTTTGCATCGTCCAAGGGTAAGAGTTCTGCATCCTCGAAGGGCAAGAGTTCTGCATCGACGGAGGATGACGATGATGACTTCATGTAGTTTTTATGATGTATGTTGTAAGTTTAGTCGTGCATACCGTTAATTTAGATGTAGTTCTATCTAGTTATTTGTACTGTCTTGTTGTACGAGCATTATGTTCTATCTAAATATGATGTTGTAGTTGAAGGAAATATGCCCTAGAGGCAATAATAAAGTTATTATTTATTTCCTTATATCATGATAAATGTTTATTATTCATGCTAGAATTCTATTAACCGGAAACATAATACATGTGTGAATACATAGACAAACAGAGTGTCACTAGTATGCCTCTACTTGACTAGCTCGTTAATCGAAGATGGTTATGTTTCCTAACCATGAACAAAAGAGTTGTTATTTGATTAACGGGATCACATCATTAGAAGAATGATGTGATTAACATGACCCATTCCATTAGCTTAGCACCGATCGTTTAGTATGTTGCTATTGCTTTCTTCATGACTTATACATGTTCCTATGACTATGAGATTATGCAACTCCTGTTTGCCGGAGGAACACTTTGTGTGCTACCAAACGTCACAACGTAACTGGGTGATTATAAAGGAGCTCTACAGGTGTCTCCAAAGGTACATGTTGGGTTGGAGTATTTCGAGATTATGATTTGTCACTCCGTTTGTCGGAGAGGTATCTCTGGGCCCTCTCGGTAATGCACATCACATAAGCCTTGCAAGCATTGCAACTAATGAGTTAGTTGCGAGATGATGTATTACGAAACGAGTAAAGAGACTTGCCGGTAACGAGATTGAACTAGGTATTGAGATACCGACGACCGAATCTCGGGCAAGTAACATACCGATGACAAAGGGAACAACGTATGTTGTTATGCAGTCTGACCGATAAAGATCTTCGTAGAATATGTGGGAGCCAATATGAGCATCCAGGTTCCGCTATTGGTTATTGATCGGAGACGTGTCTCGGTCATGTCTACATTGTTCTCGAACCCGTAGGGTCCGCACGCTTAAGGTTTTGATGACAGTTATATTATGAGTTTATGCATTTTGATGTACCGAAGTTTGTTCGGAGTCCCAGATGTGATCGCGGACATGACGAGGAGTCTCGAAATGGTCGAGACATAAAGATTGATATGTTGGAAGCCTATATTTGGATATCGGAAGTGTTCCGAGTGAAATCGGGATTTTACCGGAGTACCGGGAGGTTACCGGAACCCCCCGGGAGGTATATGGGCCTTAGTGGGCTTTAGTGGAAGAGAGGAGAGGTGGCCAGGGTTGGGCCGCGCGCCCCTCCCCCCCTAGTCCGAATAGGACAAGGAGAGGGGGGCGGCACCCCCCTTCCTTCTCTCTCTCCTCTTTCCCCCTCTCGAATCCTATTCCAACTAGGAAAGGGGGGGAATCCTACTCCCGGTGGGAGTAGGACTCCTCCTGGCGCGCCCTCCTCCTAGCCGGCCGCACCTCCCCCTGCTCCTTTATATACGGGGGCAGGGGGCACCCCTAGACACACAAGTTGATCCACGTGATCATATTCTTAGCCGTGTGCGGTGCCCCCTTCCACCATAATCCTCGATAATATTGTAGCGGTGCTTAGGCGAAGCCCTGCGACGGTAGTACATCAAGATCATCACCACGCCGTCGTGCTGACGGAACTATTCCCCGACACTTTGCTGGATCGAAGTCCGGGGATCGTCATCGAGCTGAACGTGTGCTAGAACTCGGAGTTGACGTCGTTTCCGTGCTTGATCGGTCGGGCCGTGAAGACGTAGGACTACATCAACCGCGTTGTGCTAACGCTTCCATTGTCGATCTACAAGGGTACGTAGATCACACTCTCCCCTCTCGTTGCTATGCATCACCATGATCTTGCGTGTGCGTAGGATTTTTTTTGAAATTACTACGTTCCCCAACAGTGGCATCCGAGCCTAGGTTTTATGTGTTGATGTTATTTGCATGAGTAGAACACAAGTGAGTTGTGGGTGATATAAGTCATACTACTTACCAGCATGTCATACTTTGGTTCGGCGGTATTGTTGGACGAAGCGGCCCGGACCGACATTACGCGTACGCTTACGTGAGACCGGTTCTCCCGACATGCTTTGCACAAAGGTGGCTAGCGGGTGACAGTTTTTCCAACTTTAGTTGAACCAAGTGTGGCTACGCCCGGTCCTTGCGAAGGTTAAAACAGCACCAACTTGACAAACTATCATTGTGGTTTTGATGTGTAGGTAAGATTGGTTCTTGCTTAAAGCCCGTAGCAGCCACGTAAAACTCGCAACAACAAAGTAGAGGACGTCTAACTTGTTTTTGCAGGGCATGTTGTGATGTGATATGGTCAAGACATGATGCTAAATTTTATTGTATGAGATGATCATGTTTTGTAACCGAGTTATCGGCAACTGGCAGGAGCCATGTGGTTGTCGCTTTATTGTATGCAATACAACTGCGCTGTAATGCTTTAATTTATCACTAAACGGTAGCGATAGTCGTGGAAGCATAAGATTGGCGAGACGACAACGATACTACGATGGTGATCAAGGTGTCGCACCGATGACGATGGTGATCACGATGGTGCTTCGAATATGGAGATCAGAAACACAAGATGATGATGGCCATATCATATCACTTATATTGATTGCATGTGATGTTTATCTTTTATACATCTTATCTTGCTTTGATTGACGGTAGCATTTTAAGATGATCTCTCACTAATTATCAAGAAGTGTTCTCCCTGAGTATGCACCGTTGCGAAAGTTCTTTGTGCTGAGACACCACGTGATGATCGGGTGTGATAGGCTCTACGTTCAAATACAACGGGTGCAAAACAGTTGCACACGCGGAATACTCAGGTTATACTTGACGAGCCAAGCATATACAGATATGGCCTCGGAACACGGAGACCGAAAGGTCGAGCGTGAATCATATAGTAGATATGATCAACATAGCGATGTTCACCAATGAAACTACTCCATCTCACGTGATGATCGGACATGGTTTAGTTGATTTGGATCACGTAATCACTTAGAGGATTAGAGGGATGTCTATCTAAGTGGGAGTTCTTAAGTAATATGATTAAATTGAACTTGAATTTATCATGAACTTAGTCCTGGTAGTATTTTGCAAATTATGTTATAGATCAATAGCTCGCGTTGTTGCTTCCCTGTGTTTATTTTGATATGTTCCTAGAGAAAATTGTGTTGAAAGATGTTAGTAGCAATGATGCGGATTGGATCCGTGATCTGAGGTTTATCCTCATTGCTGCACAGAAGAATTATATCCTTGATGCACCTCTAGGTGCCAGACCTATTGCAGGAGCAGATGCAGACGTTATGAACGTTTGGCTAGCTCAATATGATGACTACTTGATAGTTTAGTGCACCATGCTTAATGGCTTAGAATCGGGACTTCAAAGACGTTTTGAACGTCATGGACCATATGAGATGTTCCAGGAGTTGAAGTTAATATTTCAAGCAAATACCCGAGTTGAGAGATATGAAGTCTCCAACAAGTTCTATAGCTAAAAGATGGAGGAGAATCGCTCAACTAGTGAGCATGTGCTCATATTGTCTTGGTACTACAATCGCTTGAATCAAGTGGGAGTTAATCTTCCAGATAAGATAGTGATTGACAGAATTCTCTAGTCACCATCACCAAGTTAGTAGAACTTCGTGATGAACTATAATATGCAAGGGATAACGGAAACAACTCCCAAGCTCTTCGTGATGCTGAAATCAACGAAGGTAGAAATCAAGAAAAACATCAAGTGTTGATGGTTGACAAGACCACTAGTTTCAAGAAAAGGGCAAAGGGAAGAAGGAGAACTTCAAGAAGAACGGCAAGCAAGTTGCTGCTCAAGTGAAGAAGCCCAAGTCTGATCCTAAGCCTGAGACTAAGTGTTTCTACTGCAAAGGGACTGGTCACTGGAAGCAGAACTACCCCAAGTGATTGGCGGATACAAAGGATGGCAAAGTGAACATAAGTATATTTTATATACATGTTATTGATGTGTACTTTACTAGTGTTTATAGCAACCCCTCAGTATTTGATACTAGTTCAGTTGCTAAGATTAGTAACTCGAAACGGGAGTTGCAAAATAAACAGAGACAATTAAGGGTGAAGTAACGATGTGTGTTGGAAGTGGTTCCAAAAATTGATATGATCATCATCGCACACTCTCTATACTTTCGGGATTAGTGTTGAACCTAAATAAGTGTTATTTGGTGTTTGCGTTGAGCATGAATATGATTTGATCATGTTTATTGTAATACGGTTATTCATTTAAGTAAGAGAATAAATTGTTGTTCTGTTTACATGAATAAAACCTTATATGGTTACACACCCAATGAAAATAGTTCGTTGGATCTCAATCGTAGTGATGCACATAAACATAATATTGAAACCAAAAGATGCAAAGTTAATAATGATAGTGCAAACTTATTTGTGGCACTGCCGTTTAGGTCATATTGGTGTAAAGCGCATGAAGAAACTCCATGCTGATGGGCTTTTGGAATCACTTGATTATGAATCAGTTGATACTTGCGAACCATGCCTCATGGGCAAGATGACTAAGACTCTGTTCTTCGGAACAATGGAGCGAGCAACAGATTTGTTGGAAATCATACATACTGATGTATGTGGTCCGATGAATATTGAGGCTCGCGACAGGTATCATTATTTTCTGTCCTTCACAGATAATTTGAGCAGATGTGAGTATATCTACTTGATGAAACATAAGTCTGAAACATTTGAAAAGTTCAAAGAATTTCAGAGTGAAGTGGAAAATCATCGTAACAAGAAAATAAAGTTTCTACGATCTTATCATGGAGAAGAGTATTTGAATTACGAGTTTGGTCTTCAGTTAAAACAATGTGAAACAGTTTCACTACTCACGCCACCTGGAACACCACAGTGTAATGGTGTGTTCGAACATCGTAATCGTACTTTATTTGATATGGTGTGATCTATGATGTCTCTTACAGATTTACCGCTATTGTTTTGGGGTTATGCATTAGAGACAGCTACATTCACGTTAAATAGGGCACCATCTAAATCCGTTTGAGATGACACCGTATGAACTATGGTTTAGCAAGAAACCTAAGATGTCATTTCTTAAAGTTTGAGGTTGCAATGCTTATGTGAAAAAGTTTCAACTTGATAAGCTCAAACCTAAATCGGAGAAGTGCGTCTTCATAGGATATCCAAAGGAAACTATTGGATACACCTTCTATCACAGATCCGAAGGCAAGACTTTTGTTGCTAAATTCAAAAACTTTCTAGAGAAGGAGTTTCTCTCGAAAGAAGTGAGTGGGAGGAAAGTAGAAAACTTGATAAGGTAATTGTACCTTCTCCCTTATTGGAAAGTAGTTCATCACAGAAATATGTTCTTGTGACTACTACAACAATTAGTGAGGAAGCTAATGATGATGATCATGTAAGTTCAGATCAAGTTACTACCGAATTTCGTAGGTAAACCAGAGTGAGATCCGCACCAGAGTGGTACGGTAATCCTGTTCTGGAAGTCATGTTACTAGACCATGACAAACTTGCGAACTATGAGGAAGCGATGATGAGCCCAGATTCCGCAAAATGGTTTGAGGCCATGAAATCTGAGATATGATCCATGTATGAGAACAAAGTATGGACTTTGATGGATTTGCCCGATGATCGGCAAGCCATAGAAAATAAATGGATCTTCAAGAGGAAGATGGACGCTGATAGTAGTGTTACTATCTACAAAGCTAGACTTGTCGAAAAAGGTTTTTGACAAAGTTCAAGGTGTTGACTACGATGAAATTTTCTCACTCGTAGTGATGCTTAAGTCTGTCCAAATCATGTTAGCAATTGCCGCATTTTTATGAAATCTGGCAAATGGATAAACAAAACTACATTCCTTAATGGATTTAAAGAAGATTTGTATATGATGCAACCAGAAGGTTTTGTCAATCCTAAAGGTGCTAACAAAATATGCAAGCTCCAGCGATCCATCTATGGACTGGTGCAAGCATCTCGGAGTTGGAATATACGCTTTGATAAGTTGATCAAAGCATATAGTTTTATACAGACTTGCGGTGAAGCCTGTATTTACAAGAAAGTGAGTGGGAGCACTACAACATTTCTAATAATTATATGTGTATGACATATTGTTGATCAGAAATAATGTAGAATTATTCTGCAAAGCATAAAGGAGTGTTTGAAAGGATTTTTTCAAAGAAAACCTCGGTGAAGCTGCATACATATTGAGCATCAAGACCTATAGAGATAGATCAAGATGCTTGATAAGTTTTTTTTTCAATGAGTACATACCTTGACAATATTTTGAAATAGTTCAAAAATTGGAACGGTCAAAGAAATAGTTCTTGGCTGTGTTACAAGGTGTGAAATTGAGTAAGACTCAAAGCCCGACCACGGCAGAAGATAGAAAGAGAATGAAAGTCATTCCCCATGCCTCAGCCATAGGTTCTATAAAGTATGCCATGCTGTGTACCAGATCTATTGTATACCCTACACTGTGTTAAGCAAGGGAGTACAATAGTGATCTAAGAGTATATCACTGGACAGCGGTCAAAATTATCCTTAGTGGAATAAGGAAATATTTCTCAATTATGGAGGTGACAAAGAGGTTTGTCGTAAAAAGTTACGTCGATGCAAGTTTTGACACAGATCTGGATGACTCTAAGTCTCGATCTAGATACATATTAAAAGTGGGAGCAATTAGCTAGAGTAGCTCCGTGCAGAGCATTGTAGACATAGAATTTGCAAAATACTTACGGATCTGTATGTGACAGACCCATTGACTAAAATTATCTCACAAGCAAAACATGATCACACCTTAGTACTCTTTGTGTGTTAATCACATAAACGATGTGAACTAGATTACTGACTCTAGTAAACCCTTTGGGTATAGGTCACATGACAATGTGAACTATGGGTGTTGAATCACATGGCGATGTGAACTAGATTATTGACTCTAGTGCAAGTGGGAGACTGAAGGAAATATGCCCTAGAGGCAATAATAAAGTTATTATTTATTTCCTTATATCATGATAAATGTTTATTATCCATGCTAGAATTCTATTAACCGGAAACATAATACATGTGTGAATACATAGACAAACAGAGTGTCACTAGTATGCCTCTACTTGACTAGCTCGTTAATCGAAGATGGTTATGTTTCCTAACCATGAACAAAAGAGTTGTTATTTGATTAACGGGATCACATCATTAGAAGAATGATGTGATTAACATGACCCATTCCATTAGCTTAGCACCCGATCATTTAGTATGTTGCTATTGCTTTCTTCATGACTTATACATGTTCCTATGACTATGAGATTATGCAACTCCCGTTTGCCGGAGGAACACTTTGTGTGCTACCAAACATCACAATGCAACTGGGTGATTATAAAGGAGCTCTACAGGTGTCTCCAAAGGTACATGTTGGGTTGGCGTATTTCGAGATTAGGATTTGTCACTCCGTTTGTCGGAGAGGTATCTCTGGGCCCTCTCGGTAATGCACATCACATAAGCCTTGCAAGCATTGCAACTAATGAGTTAGTTGCGAGATGATGTATTACGAAACGAGTAAAGAGACTTGCCAGTAACGAGATTGAACTAGGTATTGAGATACCGACGACCGAATCTCGGGCAAGTAACATACCGATGACAAAGGGAACAACGTATGTTGTTATGCGGTCTGACCGATAAAGATCTTCGTAGAATATGTGGGAGCCAATATGAGCATCCAGGTTCCACTATTGGTTATTGATCGGAGACGTGTCTCGGTCATGTCTACATTGTTCTCGAACCCATAGGGTCCGCACGCTTAAGGTTTTGATGACAGTTATATTATGAGTTTATGCATTTTGATGTACCGAAGTTTGTTCGGAGTCCCGGATGTGATCACAGACATGACGAGGAGTCTCGAAATGGTCGAGACATAAAGATTGATATGTCGGAAGCCTATATTTGGATATCGGAAGTGTTCCGAGTGAAATCGGGATTTTACCGGAGTACCGGGAGGTTACCGGAACCCCCCGGGAGGTATATGGGCCTTAGTGGGCTTTAGTGGAAGAGAGGAGAGGTGGCCAGAGCTGGGCCGCGTGCCCCTCCCCCCCTAGTCCGAATAGGACAAGGAGAGTGGGCGGCACCCCCCCTTCCTTCTCTCTCTCCTCTTTCCCCCTCCCGAATCCTATTCCAACTAGGAAAGGGGGGGAATCCTACTCCTGGTGGGAGTAGGACTCCTCCTGGCGTGCCCTCCTCCTGGCCGGCCGCACCTCCCCCTGCTCCTTTATATATGGGGGCAGGGGGCACCCCTAGACACACAAGTTGATCCACGTGATCATATTCTTAGCCGTGTGCGGTGCCCCCTTCCACCATAATCCTCGATAATATTGTAGCGGTGCTTAGGCGAAGCCCTGCGACGGTAGTACATCAAGATCGTCACCACGCCGTCGTGCTGACGGAACTCTTCCCCGACACTTTGCTGGATCGGAGTCCGGGGATCGTCATCGAGCTGAACGTGTGCTAGAACTCGGAGGTGCCGTAGTTTCGGTGCTTGATCGGTCGGGCTGTGAAGACGTACGACTACATCAACCGTGTTGTGCTAACGCTTTCGCTGTCGATCTACAAGGGTACGTAGATCACACTCTCCCCTCTCGTTGCTATGCATCACCATGATCTTGCGTGTGCGTAGGAATTTTTTTGAAATTACTACGTTCCCCAACAGTAGTTCGGATAACAGAGTACTAAAATAGAGTAGGCATATGTCTCATACATAAGTACATAGTCATTTGTCTCATACATAGAATAGACATAAGTCTCATACAGAAGTAGATGATCATGTCTCTACTGATAGATGGAAGCGTCAATGACGACGTCTGGCCTGGCGGGGAGGTGGATCTGGAAGCGGCATCCATCCCAACCTGTTAGGTGGCCTAATGTTACGAGGAGGAATTTCAGACTCTCCCTGGTCATGCTGTGTATCCTGTGTGGGGTTTGGTGGAGGAGTCGAATACATGTTCATCCACTGGGTGTGCTGCGACATCTTAGCATGTATGTTCTCCTCGGGATGTTGATCACTCCCCCACGTATCATGTGATGCCGACATAGACGCATGATATCCGTAGGCTCCTACACGATGGAACGTTTAGTCATTTGACTCGTCAGAATCATCGGCATGACCCCTTTCAACATCGGTGTCTTCTTCTTCCATCTGGTCCTGCATGTGCCCATCTACCTCGTCAACATCCACCTCGCCATTGTAATCACCATCGACATTTCCTCCTTCTACCTGACTACTCTGCCCTGTTTGATAACCATAAGCATTTCCTCCTTCTACCTGACTGCTCTGTCCTTGTTCGTAACCATCATCACCAGTATTTGACATAGATAACTGCCTCCCTACACTGCTATGACCAGGATCGTAGCCACCCTCACCTTCATGTGCAGTGACCTCCTTCATGACGGGAAGCACTAAAGCAATAGGATTGCATCCCCTTCGTTCACAACTTTGTAACCACCGTACCCAATCGGAGTCTCGGTCTATTGGCCTCAAATAAAAGTAAATTATTGAACTTGACCTTGTCCACAATGCATGAACACCGACGTTGTGTGTTTCAGTATCAAGACCTAAACTTTCCGCAATCCATTCTTTCAACTGATAGACAGACCATGTTTGAGGTGCGCTCATTGGCACATCTATGTGAGTAAATTCACTCATATCTGCTTCCATCTCAGTTGTTTGGACAGTACCAGGACCATAGCAAAATCTGAACTTCACTAAATCAAACATCTAGGCTCACCTATTTTTTTCCAACAACGAAATACAAGTATTAAGCAACAACTTAAAATACCCCCACTAACAAATATTAGACATGTCTATATATTAGCTCGCTATATATTACAGAATGTTAACAGAACAACTAATACAATTCACACACCTACAAGTATATTACGAATATTTGCCGGAGCAACTACAAATATTGATAGATTAATATATTTGACTGGACTGCCTTACGGAGCTTTTTCGGAGCTACTACAAATACTGACACTCCTAAATACTTGACATCCACATATAGTACGGAATATTACCGGAGCAACTGCACACTTTTACACAACTAATTAGTTGACATCTAAATATATTTACGTATACTACCAGGGCAAATAACAATAATCGCACACATAATTTATTCCACATCGAAACATATTAACAAATACCTACGAAAAATAAAATGTTTGTTGAAATATACCCTTGAAGCGTGCATGTGAACAAAGAACGACGAACGGTAGCCACCAAACCGCCGGAGCTTCACCTCCACCACACTGCCCCAACTTCACCACCACCACCTCCACCAAAATGCTCACCACGACCACCACGAGCTACCCCATCAGTAGATCGAGACCTCTTTTGGCTGCCCTAACTAAGTTGAATCCATTCACGGTGCCAAAACCGCAAAAAACTGGCTCATTTAGGTGTAGAAATTTGAGGCATTTTCATATAGAGAGAGGAGAAAGCAAGAACAGAAGAAGAATAGAAGCTTTCACGTGGAGCGTGGAGGAAAGGGAGGACAAGGCCGGAGGGAGCCGGGCCAGCCGTGCGTGGGGTGGGGGCGCACCCTGTCGGCCAGCAGCAGGACGATCGGCCCGCGGTAGGCTGACAGGGGCGCGCCTGCGCCGACAGCTCCCTCCCTCCCCCTCGCGACGTGGCCAGCCCAATCCGAGGCTGACACGTGCCAGGCGGGCCAGCTGTCGGCCGGCTATTGGCCGACTGCGCCCACTCGGCTTGTTGCGGGCTGACTAGGCCCAGTCGGCCTGCTGCGGGCCGACGGTGTATTATCTTTGAAAATTATTTTTTGAGCGTAATATTTGTGCAAATTAATAAAAAATGTATTATTTAAAAAAATTAGCCGTGTGTGCGTTCATAGGGTTATGTGTATGTGAGAATCTACAATTGTACCGTGTTGAAAAAAGGACGTCACTAAATAGAATTAGCCACCAGATCACAATCCAAGATTTTTTTAAAAGCACCTCATATATTAATAAACTTCATATGTTCTTTCTAGAATCACCGGGGGGGGGGAGTTTGCCCACCTGAATATATTGATTAAAGTGGCCAAAAAGCCTGAGTAGTGATCTAGTTTATAAGGAAAACCGGATAAAAAACCTTAACAAATTGACCCCGTTTATAAGGGAAACCAGGCCGAAAAACCGAACAAGGCACGACCTAGCTGGCAGTGATAAGACATCACCACGAGAGACACAAGTAGATGTGGGGTGTCGTCGAGAGATCACAATAGCAGGACTTTGCAAACAGCCTAACGCATCGGCGGGCATATCGGCCCCCATGGCACAACTCAGGAGGAACCACAATCAATGAGTGTCATCCCAGACACGAACCTTGACTGGGGCTCCGCCACAAAAGAATGGAACGATTAGCAAGTTTGAGAGGCATCTTGCGCCATCCTTGAGCAAAGATGAGTCGAGGCAACACCAAGAGCACGAAGCTCGCCACAACACAACGGTAACCATGAGAGAGTCTTGAGCAATCATCACCAACCTGAGCCGCACAAGAACACCACCACCATAGACGAAGAGCTCCAATCAACCGAGACCATCCATGATGCCTCAAGGCTATTGGTGCAGCCGAAGGGCAACAAGCGACCGAGTCCACACCCGGACGAAGAGTCACACACAGCCGAGTCTACATCACAACAGCGGCACCGCCGGCGAAGCCGAAGGGCATCAAGGAGCCGAGTCTACACCTGGATCGCTTCACCGTGCACACCAGCGCGGGCCGGCCGCGCCACCACCACCACAACACACACCACCATCGACCCCACTCGGCCGCACAACCACACCACCAGCCGCACCACCACCACCAACCACCGACCACAAGCCAGCCAAACACCACCCAGACCTCAGGTAAGCAACATGGAGCGACGTCTCCGAAGACAGGCACCACCAAGGTGGTAACGACGTCGTGGACGCCGCTGCCATCCGATCCAGGAGCTGGATCTAAGGCTTTCACCCGGAGAACGAACAGAGTAGGCGAAGGAACCAATGCATCACACAACGGTACCTCCAGGGAGGGATCCAACACTACAGAGCGCCGCTACCGCCGATGCCGACCGAAGCCGACATAGGGCTTTCACCAGTAGCATCACCCTCGTCACCCTTTTGTTGAGCCATGTCGCTGCTGAGACCAGAGCCACCACCGCAAGGAGGGGGAAACCTCCTGCTAAGGCGACCGAGCGCCTGCCGGACTAACACCAGACTGCCGAAGCAGCCAACAGGGGTGGAACTGAGCAAGGCGCATCTGGGAGTGCGAGATCCGCAGGAGGATGGGAGAAGAGGACGCACCTAACTACCCCTGACTTGGATCTGGCAGGAAAGAGAGAAGTGGCTAGACCACCGGTCTGGCCCCGCCGCCACGCCACCCGAGTAGCCGCAGACGGCGCGACCACCACGCGCGACGCCAGGGAATGCAGCCCTGACGCCCACAGCCGGCCGCAGGCCAGGATCCAGCGCGCCGGCCAGATCCGCCGTAGAGAGGGAACGCCCGCGCGCGCCATGCCCCGGCGCCGGCGAGCAGGCCTCGCGGCACCATGCCGCCACCCTGCCCCCAACGCGCACCGCGCCCCTCGCCTTCGAGCACGGGAGAAGTCGCCACCGGGACGACCCCGACCACCCGGCACCACGCGTCCGCCGCGGGATCTCCCCGAGGCACCATCGGAGGCAGGGGGCCGCCGCCACCGCGGCGAGGCCAGCGGCAGCGGCGGAGAGGGGCACACGGGAGGTGACCGTTGGCGACGAGCGAAGTTTCCCCCCGAGTCGCTCGAGCGGAGCGACGCAGGGGTCGTTTCCAAACTCCTGGCGGCGGGGCCGCGACCGGTTGGGATAAAACTTCATATGTTCGTACAATCATTCATTACAGCATAGGCCACGCAGAGCGAAACACTATAAAAAAAACCATATGAGCATCTGTTCTATTGTCAAAGCTAAACTTAGCAATCTCATAAGCCGCCTTGTTTGCCCACCGACTGATCTTCAAGATCTTGAAATTCCATGTAAGCTTCATAACGCTAAGCGCTTTTCTCTTAGATCAACAAATGGGGACCTGTCTAGAATTTTATTTGCAAGATAGGAGATCACAAGTCAAGATTTTTATAATATTAAACAAATCGTTTCTTATACTATCTGCAAAATCTTTCAGAACTATCAGCCAGCGTGATTAGATCATCGGATAAACAAAAATTATTCATAATCATTCATAGTCAGTTTCAAATGTCATTTTATGCTTAATTGAGTAGAATAATGTTTCATGTTGGAACAAACCTGCGTTTACATTCGCTTAGGCTTTTCTCGCAGGATCTTCCTTTAGCGTGTTGATTTAGACAATCATGCATGGTGCAAAAATTGGCAATTTTGACAATTTTGACCTATGGACGAAATCAATTCACGGAATGAACTGGCCGTGAAACTATTTCACAGCTCTAACCTTTTTGTGTAGCGCCCGCCACGACGGCGCCACACTCTACGATGCAGCGCCTAGCCCGGGGGCGTTGCACACCAGTCCACCGTGGCAGCCCCTGGGCCCGCAACCAGCAGTGCAACGCCTCCGAGCTAGGCGCCACACTTGTAAAGTGCAACGCCTCCGAGGTAGGCGTCACACTTCTTAAGTGCAGCGCCTATCTCTTAGGCGCTGCACTGTGACTTATCCAGAGTGTGGTCCCCCACCCCCACACCACACACTCTCCCACTCTCCTCCCCCGAGCTTTGCCCCCTTTCCCCCTCTCTCCCCCTCTCAAATCCTCTCCCAAATCTTGCAAATTTGAAGATTTTGTCCGTGGATTTCGAAGTCAAACCCTCCCTCAAGGTAATATTCTCCATTCCCCTTGTTTTGATCCAAGTAAAGTTCCCCATTGCTCATTTGTTGCTTGTTTGGGGAAACCCTAGTTTTGTTTGGATCTAGAGATATGCATGGAAATGTGAGATGTTTGTTTGCCAATTTCTATGGTTAGGCTTTGTTAGTATTCTAGGGTTATTCTTATGGGTGTTCTTATGTTGGTGCTAGGGTTAGGTTTAGGGCTAGGGTTATGGTTATGGTTATGGTTATGGTTATGGTTAGGGTTGTTGTTTGATATATATATTAGGGTTTCTATTCTGTGTTAATCCTTGTATTAGTACTCATGGAAGCAATGTTACCTTGTGTTATTGGAATGCTTATAGGGAGGGAAGAACATGTGTGTTTGTTCATCATGGGGACAAGGACGCATTTTTGAAAGGCAATGTAGAACCGGATCCGGATGAGGTTGACATTGTGTTTGATAGTAGTCCTAGCTATGCGGAGCTCTTGCAACAAGTTAGGGAAGATTTGAATTGGACGGACCCTAGTGATATCATAGAGTTGGAGGGAAGGCATAATGTTGGTTTTGGAATGCACATCCGTTGGAAGACAATGTGTGTCAACTCGGAGCAACGTTGGGTTGCATACAAGGAGACGGTGGCCGAATCACTAGACAAGGCTCTTGAGTTATTTGCAACAAAGAAGGTTGATTCAAGTTTGCATTTGGACTTGAACCGGAACCCCTCCCCTTTGGTTGCTAGTAGCCCCACACCTTTGAAGCTAGATGAAATTGTTGAACCTCTTTTGACCCAAGAAGTGAGGCCAACATTGAGCCCGTTTACAAACAACCAAGATGAAGATTTGCAAGAGGACAATAATGAGTATGCGGACGATGACAATGAAGTTGATCTCCATGACAACAATGTGGGTGATCTCGACAAATATCACTTGCAAGAGACAATGGACCCTTCCATCCCTTTTTCCCGTGCATATGCATCGGACTCGGATGACGATGGTCCGGATGAACAAGTTGATGCGGAGGGGTTCACGGTGAAGGAAGCCGAAGCTTTCGAGAAGGTATTTGGTCGGGATCATCGGACTACATTGTTCAAGGATGTTAGTCTCGCAGATGAAGCCGTGATAGATGGTGGCCAATGTGTACCTCTTGGGGTTAGGCCAATCTCTTATCGTGATTTGGGAGATGACGAGAACCGCATTGCTAAAGGTTCTAAGTTCGACACCTTCTTGGAATTGAAGATGTGGCTCGACAACTACTCGGTTACGCATTATCGTCCACATAAGGTGGTGCATTCGGACGTCAAAGTGCGCTACACGGTTGCATGTGCATGTGAAGATGAAATATGTCCATGGATTGTGCGTGCAAGACCATGGAAAGGAGGTCCCACTTGGCACGTAGTGAGTTGTGTGCCAACTCACATGTGCCAAGGCAAAAGGGTGGATGGCAAGATTGTGTCCCAAAACCACAAACAACTCACGTCTGAGTTCATCGCTTACAGGCTCTCCAACTCAATATCCACACTTCCAACAATGAGCGTCCAACATGTCATTGACCTTGTGAAAGCCATCTTTCACTACAAGGTGAAGTACGGCAAGGCATGGAAGGCAATGAAGTGTGCCAACTCACTCGGATCTGAAGGATTTGGGAGAGGGGATTGAGAGGGGGAGAGGAGGAACCCGCCGCGCCGCTGCTTCTGTTACTTCAAAACCGACCAATGGGTGGGGTGCGGGAGGGGGAGCGGGCGCCTGGCGTCTAAGTCACAGTGCAGCGCCTACGGTCTGGGCGCTGCACTTTACAAGTGTGGCGCCTAGCTCGAAGGCGTTGCACTGCTGGTTGCGGGCCCAGGGGCTGCCACGGTGGACTGGTGTGCAACGCCCCCGGGCTAGGCGCTGCACCGTAGAGTGTGGCGCCGTCGTGGCGGGCGCTACACAAAAAGGTTAGAGCTGTGAAATAGTTTCACGGCCAGTTCATTCCGTGAATTGATTTCGTCCATAGGTCAAAATTATCAAAATTGCCGCAAAAATTAGGTATCTGCATGCATGTCTGGCAGTGACAGCATATCGGATTAAAAAAACAACAATCTGCATGTCGTGCATTAGTGTTATATCGACGACCACCTTAGGCCAGTTATTTAATCGATGATTGCATCTATATCTATACTACTATTAAAAGAGTAAACATAATTTTGTCTAAAGCCACACAACAAACTGTACACGGGATAACCCGGACCCTCCGATCAAATCAACTTAAACACATCCTACTGACCATATTACATCAATAATCTGCCATCTTAATCAACGTCTGAGATTAAATGTTCTGCCTAGCGGACGCCCGTCTGCTAATCCTCCGCGCTCCGCGTCTATAGATCCCCGCAGCCTCGCCCGCAACTTCCTAATTTCCGGATCGATTCCATGAATCAGCTGCAAACATCGCGTCGCCGCTCCTTCCTTCCCTCCTCCCGTGCGCTCCCCCCCCCCCATTCACCTTGCCTCCCGTCGCCGCCTGCGCTCCTGCAAGCCGCCGCCGACCTCCTTTGTCGGTCAGTCGTGCCCAACGCCCTCCTCCTCCTTTCTCTCTTCCTCTCTCCGTCCCCGTGCAGGACGCCATGGCCATGGACCAAAGCTCCGCCGGACCTTCCATCGCGACTGCCAATCTTCCTCCTGACCAGATCACCGTCGCAACTGCTGCGGTCCAGGCTGGCCGCCGTCTTTTGCGGGTTCGTGGCCACGTTTTCCTACTAAACCATGGCCGCCACTTCCTGCTAGATTAGCGGACAGGGAGAAGAAGGAAGAAGTTGCAGTAATCAGAAGTGGCGAACCAGGGAGGGGACACAGTATGAATCGTGAGATAAACTTCGACTGAAAAAACATGATTCTAAGGTTAGCCCCTTTTCTTCGCTAATGTCTGATCCTTTCTCCTCTGCCCCCAGATTTTTTTTCTGGTAGGTTATGTACTCTAGAACACCTATGCTAGGCTACGTATTTTTTTTCTGCGACAAATCATGGATTAAGCTCTGCGGCAAGTTGTGTTCACAACTTTTAATCTAACTGTGTTCTTACATAAGAGCAAATTTTCCCAACAAACAGCAGAACAGAGGCCCCTCTTTCAACTTGCCGCAGATTGGTTATCCCATAACCAGATGTCAGAGGGAGAAATTCAGCTCCATAACCTCCATATAAATACCATCATCCTTGTTCCCTCCTTCCCACTTCTGTTACATGTTTACTTTTCTGTGTTGGCATGTCCTACAAATGCTGCACTTTTTTTGCCCTTCTCAGTAAATTGTTAGAAACCTAGACTCATGCGCAAAGGAATTATTTGATTCAGTGCTTTGTCAAATAAAAAATAGAATCTTTCTAAGTAGCACATGTCCTATTTTGCAGGTGATATATACTCGAGGGCATGAAGACGAGTATTTAATAATACTCCAGGTGAGATATATGCAGGTGTTCTGAATTGTGGTTTCGAGGAAAACAATGATGGAACTCAATATGCAGCCGCTAAGTTTGTTTTTGAAGCTTGATCAACATCTTTTATCGAGCAGTGCTATACACACGATCGTGTGCAGACGATGTGTGCACGACAAGGCAATCAGCTCCGTCCATTGCATGGCAACAGCAGGCAGCAGGCCGCTAGATGTGTATCGTGCAGTGGTCGTGCACACATTTGTCGTCTGTGAAGCAGTTCCGTCTTTTATCAGCTGTTAATTAGTACTAGGATTCATATGCATGTCTACTATTTTTCAGGAAACTCAAGACATGATGGTTCTGTTTTGGACGGAAAAGAAAAGTAGGACCACTGTGTTAACCCAATGCTTAGGTGATTAACTGCAGATCAAACAATTTTTATCACCTGCTTACGCAGTATGGAAGTGCACATTGTTATTGGTGAGTGACCTTCTTGGCATATGCAGATTTTCTGCATTCTGAATTTTTAGCCCTTGTGATTCTTGTAGGTTATGCTTTATTCAGGCGTATCACTTGTACTTCCATTGCTCTACATTTTACTTAAATCACATATTTGACACCTTGTACAATCTGCAGTTAATTACAAAATCCCCAGAGTCGCGGAGGTGTTCTAGACTATTTCATTAGTCCATTTAGAGCATGTCAAATGGAGCATCTTATTTAGGGATAAAATCAACTTTCCTCTGAAGTCTGTTGCTGGTACCACTCTTTTATATGGTGGTCTGAACTAGTCACGCTCTTGTGATAGATTACTACATCTAGCTGAAGTTAATAGCGCAAGGTGCTTGCTTAAGCTGCCAGCATGTAAGAAATACTAACATATTTGTTACCATTGTAATATGATATCTCAATTATGGTGCGCGTGTGCGTATGCGTGTGCCCTTGTAGCTGGTCTATTTGCAAATGGAACTGCTCCAAAAAATTCAATTAGAGCTAGCTGATAGTGACAGATAACTACATCTATGTGAACCTGCATTGTCCTACAGTCATACATACTTTGAGCTAGCTGATAGTGACAGAGTACTACATCTATGTGAACCCGTATTATCCTGTTATGCTTCTCTTGACCCTCTTTGCTTTGCATTTCAAAAATTGACCCTGAATTTCTAAAAACATGCTTTCCTACTGGTAAACTGGTAAGCTACATATGTAGTGTACTGGAATGGATAGCAATTAGGATAGCAAAAGTGGGGAATCGGGAGTACCTCAAATCGGAAATAAGCACAACAGAGTGCCGAAGTGGGGAATAAACAACCAACGTCGGCTTGCAGTTGCAGGGGCACCAGCCGCCGCGGCACTGCTGCCGCTGCACCTGGGCAGCATGCAGCGCAGCCGCGCAGGGTGGTGGGAGCCGCCGACGAGCGGAGTCTCCGAGCGCCGGGCGAGCTAGACGGAGAGGAAGGACGCGCAATTGCCACGGCAGATGATCCAGTGGAGATGAGTCTCATGCCTCTGCGCCCGCCTCCGTCAGCACCTAGCACTGGGTCGGCCCGCGAGCATGCCGAGCTCGAGCGGATCCTCGGGCACTTCAGCGACCAATTCGACAAGGAGGAGCTGAGAAGAGCAGGGGAGTGCGAGACCTCGCGCCGGCGATGGGGACAAAGGGAAGAGGCGGCCTGATGAGGTAGAGAGATAGAGAGAGAGCTATGGCCACCATGAAATGGGGAGCGGTGGTGAGAGAGCTGTTGCCACAATGATGAAGCGTCAGGCGTGGAGAACTGAGATGGAGCATCGAGTGTGTCTCATTTGTTTTTATTTTTTCTTGATCGACAGCCCTTTTGGTCAAGTAACAAGTACCGCACGCATTAGTTGTAAAAAAGAACAAATATATACGCACATACACTTAAAAAATACACGCGTTGGAAAATTTATTTTTTTTGAACACAGTACAGACGCACCCACTCATATATACGCACATACACTCACCTTATGAACTACACACACCCTACCCCTATGAGCACCTCCAAAAGACTGAGCCGACATATCGTATTAGATTTTACAAAGTCACCGATGGAAACGTCTACTCCCACTGAACGCGCATCGTCGAAAATCCTGAAATAAATTTAGGATAAATGTAAGGATCGGGACTTGAACCTTGGTGTGCTGGGGATACCATTGTCCACCTAACTATTCAACCATCCAATAAATTCATTTTTCTATGGATGCCTTTTGGTCATTTTCAATCTGGCGTGTTCGGTTTGACTCTTTTTGTGGGTAGAACTTGTATTACTGTAGAAGTTCAAAATTACAATCCTCCTTACATAAATCAGTAACCTCTCTAAGTTTGGAGGCCGACCAAACGACATTTCTACTTGCAGTTCTTGCAAATTTAGCAAAAAAAACACTAACCACATTCTGAGTTCGATTGAGATGAGTAATATGAGTCAGATGAAAAGACCTCAAATGCTTGATCTCCGCTACCAAAGACTCATAGGCTCGGTAAAAAGGATTGGCTAGAAAGTAAGATTTAAAATAGATGTTTTTATTATAGATTATACATGCATTGTACGTGCATATTTACTAGTGATAAAAGAAAATCTGCATTGCGCGTACATTCCTTACTTTTCTACATAATTAGCCGGCAAACCAATCCCGAAAAACATGTCGCGAGGACATTTTTACAAAAAAAAACCTCTAGCTTCTCCCGACCAAACCTGCGCTCCTTGTCGTCCTCCTCCGACAGAAGCAGCAGCTGCGCTGCTCTCCGCCGCCGCAGCTTCCCTGCTCCCCGCCGCCGCAGCTGCCCTACTCCCCGCCGCCGCAGCCCCCCCTGCTCGCCCGCTCTCCCGCCGCAGCTGCCTCCTGCTCCACTGCCGCAGTTGCCGCCCGCCTGCCTCCCCAAGCTCCCCTCTTCCTCAAAAAGATCTTCAATTTCCCCAGCTACCGCCACGCTCTGCTCCGGCTGCGCCGGAACTGCCGTCGGAGAGCCCGGAGGCGCCGGATCTGGACCACCAACAACAACGTCAAGGCCGATGAGCAGCCAGGTGTCGTCCTCGCCGTCGACGACGACGGTGTCGTCGACGCCACGGAGCGAGGGCGAGATCCTCCAGTCGGCCAACATCAAGAGTTTCGCCTTCACGGAGCTGATTTTCAGCTGGCTGCTGCTGCTGCTGCCCCCGGTAGCGCCGGCACCGTGCTGCCGCGTCCGGCACTCGCACCGGCGGCCGGCGGGGCACGCCTTCAAGTACGCCGTGCGCTACGTCCTCGTGGACCTCGACCACCTCGTTGTTGTTGTAAATTTTCCTCATTTGCGCTGAAGTGAGTCAGTTCTTTGTTTGATGAAGGCGTCTACTGACGGTACCCAAGAGCGTGGGGTACGATCAGAGAACAAGATGAATAATCAGCTACTGCTATGACGCAGCGGTGCAAGAACAAGATGAACACCTCAACATGTGCATTGCTGGTTAGTGTTTACATCTCCATCTTCTCTGTTACTCAAATGTTCTGAACTTTCTGAATCTCTGAACCACTTTACTGAATGTGAGTAAAATCTGTTCATTTTCTGAACCACTTCACTGAATGTGTGTAAAATCTATTCATTTTCTGGTTGGAATATTTGGACTAGTTCTGCTAGTTTAGAGTTTGGAGTATTTGCACAGTTAACTGAACAATTTTGCACAGATAACTGAACAGTTTTGCAAGCATTCGATCTATAAACAATTTTGTTTTCTGTAAGATTTATACTGTCTCTAAATTCAGTCATGAACTATGAACTCTGAAACTAGTACTGTCCCAATAGCATTTTAAGTTAGGACTGCACTTTTAAAGTTCAAGATACTCCTGTAAATTAAACCTCAACTTGCAGAGTTGTTGTTTTTAGTTAACTGAAATTATAGTGACTACTACTTTTTCCTTCTCCTCTGTTCTGAAACTTCAGCTATCATATCTACAGTACCTAGCTACTGTCAGAACAGAACACTGTATATCTATAGCTTCATTTTAGAAATTTAATGAGTGCATTTCTAAAATGGCAAAGATTATGGCGCAAAGATTAGTTACATCACATCAAGCATGCCATTCCATCTTTGATTCTGTTTTTGATGGAGTACTAGGTAACCTTGTGAAGTGAATAATGAGCATGGGCAATAAATATCCACTACTACTCCCACATTATGTCTTTGATTCTGTTTTTGATGGCACTAAATATTGAAAATACTAGCAGAAGTAATATTGTTAACCACTGGGCCCCAAGGAGATATCATCATCAGTAGATATCTACAGTTTTATTACTGGAGCCACCATACAAACCATGCAAACCTCATATTCTTTTGTTAGCTGAGAAGATCTGCTCTAGCATTTAGCATAAGGATTACCACCACTACTATCTTATGTTGTGTAGGTACTTAGAAGTTAATTAGGATCTTAGCTTAGAAGACCTGCTCTAGCACTAAGCAGAAGTTAATTTGGAGTACTATGACTTTTTAACAGTCTGTAAAACGGGGCACTTGCTTCACAGGAAAATTGAAACTGAAAAATTGCAAGAGTTTTGCTTGATGTTATACTGCTATCTCATATTGAAACTGAAAAAGTGAAAATTTGTAAGAGTTTTGCTTCATTTGGAGTACAAGTCCAAATCTGTATTGACAATACATGTTCTATTTTTCTATTGTTGATCAGATCCATATTGTCCTAAATTGCAAAGTAAGTTAGCACAAATTCAGTTTTAATCCAAATTATTCAAATAAATCCAAATATTTTAAATTAATCCAAATCAATTCAAATAAATCCAAATAACCCAAATTAATTCAAATAATCCAAATTAATCCAGTTAATCTAAATAACCCAGATAACTCAATTAATCCAAATAACCCAAATTCAATAACACAAGGATTAGACAAGGCATACATAAGGAGATGACATAAGAGCCTCTTTGTCCCCTCTTGACACAAGATTACACAAGACATACACAAGGAGCACCTGACTACATGACATAAGGGCCTCTTTGCCCCCTCTTGACTACATTCTTTCTCTGGCCACTTCTTCCCTTCCCTTTACTTTTTTTCTTTTCCCTTCTCTAGCTAATTCTTTCCTTTCATTTTCTTTTCCTATTGCAATTTCCATTTCTTCTATAGTGGCCCTAGTATCAACAACTACCCGACTGTCGCAATATACATTGGTTATTTCCAGTCCAGCATTTTGAAAGCGATCCTTGTGCAAGTGGGGCAACTTATATTGATTTCCTCCTTTGTCTTTCATAACTTCAAACATAACTGCTTCTAATGTGATAAAGCTTCTGTGCAACTTGTCGGGATCGTAGTTCTCGAATTCCTCTTCCACACCCTGTACCAGTTCCTGGATGTTTGTAGGTGACCTGTAGTCGGTTAGAGACTGGAGAGAGTTATGGAAGCAGAGGTCCAAACAATTTAACTCAGGGCTATTTGGGGGCTGTTGTAGTAATCGGATGTCAAGATCAGTTTGTTCCACAACTTCTCGAAAAGCTACATCATTGGGAAGGACATGAGGCTTTGTGTTATCCTGTTGGATGAATATTGTTGCTCCCTCATCATCGTCAGGCCACTTATCCTAAATTGTCCGGATAACCTTATTGATCAGATAATCTCTCCACACAGGCCTGGTTACTTTCACTGATGTCAACACTTTTGTTCCCTTTGTTTTGTTCTGACTTGTCCGCTTCGCCTCACTCTCTTCGACGAATGCCAAATGCCGATCTTCCCATCGAATGTTAGCTCCCCCTCATTGTTATATCGAGGCCTGGCAACAGCTGTTAGGAACATTACCTTCCCAATTTTGTGAGTGTTTGACACGGTGCGCTTTGGTTCAGGCTCTCTTGGAAGTACATAGTAACTATTCTTCACTCTCGTCATGTCAAACCACTTCTCATCGATGTGAACCATATTCGTCATTGGTTTGAACATAGCCCGAGAAGTTGAGATTGAATTGTCATCGACCATGGACATACAAAATTTCAATCTCGCAAGCTTGTTCTCTAGCTTGAGGTGAGGCTTCACGGTGCTTGTGATGCGGTTGAGCTCATTCAACTGGAACCTCTTATGTAGGGTCGATCGGGCCACACCTAGAGACCGTGCCAGAGATCGAATTGTTCTTCTTTTATTTAGTGGGATTGTTGAGGTCCTCTCTAGATCTAGCTCCTTTCTCTTTCGGCCAGATCTTCCCGGCTTCTTGCTTGAGACATCTACTTCTTTGCCATCGGCAATTTGCTTTTTGGTGTCTTCCCAGATTCTTTCAACAGATCGTACACTTATGTCCAACAGGTTTGAGACTAGCAGCTTGTCGTCTGGTTGAACAGACCCATCTCTGAGCTCGATTACCAGCAAGGCGAAGTAAACACCATGCCTCTCCTTATCTGACAATTCTCTTCTCTTTTCTTGAAGTATCCAATTCATAACTTCATCCTCTTCCTCTTGAGCTTCATCCTCTTTCCCTTCATCTTCTTGAGGCATCCAATTCATATCTTCATCGTCTTCCTCTTGAGGCATCAAGTTCAAATCCATAGCTGCATTCTTTGCCACTTGAGGTTCCTCCTCTTGAGGCATCAAATTCAAATTAATACCTTCATCGTCTTCCTCTTGAGGCATCATGTTCAAATCAATAGTTTCATGTTCTTCCTTTTGAGGCATCAAGTTCAAATCCATAGTTATGTTTCCTGCCATCAATGACAAAAGATGAGTACACCATGGTACCATAACAAGAATATACACACACAAAATGAGTATGCAAGTCAAACAAGAAATGCATTTGCACTAGTCAGACAAGAATACACACATACAAAGTAGTAGTAGGAGTACCACTGTCAACACTTTTGCACTAGTTCTGCTAGATATGATCATGAGTAGATATCTACAGTTTTACACTGCATTTTAACTGAATTTTCAGATTATGATCATGAGTACTCCATACACATGTCCAGATTAAACAAAAAGTATCATGTTCAAGCCAAATTTTGAAGATTGCAAATGACCATGACCATGATCAGCAACAATTTTGAAAGCAAAATTCAGTAAACAAAATTCTGTCAGTCCTGTCATTTTGTTTTCAGTCAGATTTGTATCCGCTGGGCACTTTAAATTTAGATTAATTCAGATCCATGTTGTCCTATATTGCTTACTGCAGCTAGAGTGGAAGTAGGAGTAGGAGTAGCTTCAACTACAGCAGGAAAAAAACTACAGTAGGAGTAACACTGTAATAGTGTCCTTGGAGTAGCCAGAGGACATGTGTTGATGATCTGCTAGGAGTATCGGTTTGGAAATACTTTGGCATGGTTGAACTGATGCTTATTTTTGTTTTTCTCTCTGCAGGAGCAGATTTCAGTTCAGAAGCAGATTTTGTGTTGCAATCATCACACTTAGGAGTAGTTTGTCATTTTAAATGGTCATTTAGTTTCAGTTCAGTTAACACTTCCTTGCTTCAGTAATTAGTTCCTGATATTGTCCAACATATGTGAATTAGTTCCTGATATTGACATTAATTTTTCATGTAGGCTCAATGCTCCTGATATTAGAGCAACTTTTCATTTCTGAAACTTTTAGCCTCAAATTGCAGACCTCCTGGTGCATCCCTTGAATAACAAAACATGCAAAAGGCTGGGAGGTCTGAACTCTAGCCTATACCTTTTGTGACAAATTTAGTAATCAATTGTTATTGCTTTTTTGTAGAGGTCCATCTTGAAGCATCTTTACTATAGGAGTACTCTGTTTAGAACATGAAGCAAATTCAGTAGACATTTTTACAAGAATTCAGTAGATTTCGTCATTTGGATAGGAGTATTTCTCTGCTTCATTTGTCAATTGGATCAAGATGCTACTCTACTTCACCATAAGAAGAAGTATTTTTATGCTCCATTTGTCACACAGTTTTACGTCACCATCATAAGCAGAAGTACCAATTGAAGTTTTACATCACCATCACACAGTTTTACTATACCTTCTTCAGGGTGCAGTGTAGTAGCAACAGCAGCACGGGCAGGGTCAATGAGCATCAGCACGGGCAGCTCAGTGGAGCAGCAGCAGCACGGGCAGGGTCAGTGGAGCAGCGGCAGCACGGGCAGGGTCAGTGGAGCGGCAGCAGCACGGGCAGAGACCACCGGCGACAAGGGAGAAGCAGCCGCACGGGTGTGTCGGTAGGGGAGAAGGAGCAGTACGGGTGCGCGGGCGTGGGAGATCGACGAGGCCGCTCTGGAGATCGAGGATCACGTGCGCGAGCTCCTGGCCCACCGGACCATGGAGGCAGGCTCCGGCGACGCCGATAGGGGATCACGGCGGCGCATGTGCCGGAGCTCGAAGAGGATGCACGGGAGCACGAGGAGGATGTGCGCGGGCTTCAGGAGGATGCGGGGGAGCTCGAGGAGGGACGTGCACGGCCTCGCGGAAGACGTAGCGGGAGAATTCGGCGACGCCCGCTGGTAATCGAAGAGGGAGAGGACCGCGGCGGCGCAGGTCTGGGCTGCGGCAGTGGAGGAGGTAACTGCCGATGGCGGCGAGAGCTTGTACTTGGCGACGGCGGAGGAGCTTAGCTGGGCTCGCCGGCCCCTAGCGAATCACGCAGCTGGGCGGCACCGTCCCCTGGCGATGCGCAGGCGACGGACGGAGGAAGAAGACGGGGCGGAGGGATTTGTTTGAAATGCTTTTGAAACCACGAGGTTTTTTTTGCAAAATTACCAATGAACTATGCCCGCGACATGTTTTTCGGGACGGAGGGAGTATTTTGTCAGATATTTTTTGTTGGTAAAGACACATCATCACAGTGTTAGCACTAGCTTATCCATTGGTCATAATCACAGCGAATCGAGAGAAATGCATGAAACACGACATTGTAATTCGAAGACAGCAATTGAGCAAGGTCGATGCATATTCAGCTTTTTTTTTTGTGTGTAGACGCATGTTTAGTTTGTAACCTGCTAAAGTTCTAAATTATGATATGTTTCTTCGCGCCAGATAAGTCTTGATGCAATCCAGTCAGCTGGATACATCACAATTAATAATAACTCAAGGTACCTCAAGAAAAACCAAGCGGTCAGCTTGGTAAGCTACCAACAAAAATTACAATCGAAGGTGCCTCAAGGGAAAAAACAGAAGTGATGAAACAATCCAAAATGACAGCAACCAAGTTGAGAATTGAATATAAATATTCATTTATTCACGACAGTATATATGTTTTGTTACATATATATGAAACTGGTGTGCCTTTCATGACATATTCTCGAACAGAAAAAAAAAAGATACAAATCAAGGCAGTACGATTCAAGAGCATGTTGCGCTTTTCATGGTTACATGTATATGCTTTGTTTAACCTAAGTAGCTAATCTTTGTGGCACCAGCTAGCTAGCCAATATGTTGAACGGCATATGCGCCATTCATGTAGATCGATATGTGTGAAATGTAGAGAAAATATATTCACTTCATTAGAGGATCGGCGAGCTAGTGGTGACCGACTCCGGGGCTCGGAACTGAGCCCTTAACGACGACCTGGCTAGCACGCCTACGCTTGGCACCGGTGATCTCAATGTTCCCAGCAAACGTAACAGGGATTGGCGGTGGTGGCGCCCTGAACACTTGAAGCAAATCTGGAGATGACGAGTATCGAGGTGGGCTGATCGTCTTCTCAGCGAGCATCTGTGGTTGATCACTTGGCATCATCCTAGCCTGCACAACAGAGTGCGGCAATGCCAACGCAAACAAGGAAAGTATCATAATGGCACGCGAGGAAGCCATGTCAATAAAATCGATCGAGCTAAGTTCGAAGAGTCTAATGTGAGTGTATATCTGTACGAAATTCTTTGTGTAAGAAGGAACGGAATGGGTGCAAATATGCGATGAGGTGAATGTGAGCAGCCTGGGCATGTATTTATAGGTGACGAGAGGTAGGAGTTGCAGCTGGCCACCAAGTATGTGCGACTGTGTGTGGAGTGGCGGTGATGATGGAGTTCGTGGCTGAGTCAACTTAGTGAGAACACATCACTATCACGTTTTCTTTGGACCGACACAAATAATAGAGCTTGTTTGTCAAGTTCATTTTATCGGGCACTTGGTAAAGATGAAAAAAGCCAAGTACATCGGAAAAAAACACCGGAAAAATAGCGCGCTATAGTGGCGCAAATATCACGTTGTAGTGTGTTGAAAAATGGCTCTTTAAATAATTCAGTGTACAATGTCTCGTTAATAGCACGTTTTAGTGTGATGTAGCATTGCTAATAGACTAGGCTATTTTGCTATACCATGCTATTTTTTTCATTGGAAAAAACATAGCAACGACAAAGAACTCGGCAAAAAGAGCACATTGCTGAGTGCAACACTAGTCAAAAACCTAGAACTCGGCAAATGGCTGGACACGAGTCCCAAGTGGCGATAGCTGAGGCCTGAGGGAACATTGACGTTGTCATAGTGTTTGATGAGTTGGGTCCTCGCAAAGATTTTGCGCCAATAGTGCTCTTTTACTTTCGTTCTTTTGTTTGTTTTATTATTCTTTCTATTTGCCGAGGGGAGTAATGTCTTATTATTATTTTACCGTTTTATTTTCTCCTCTTTGTACTTTTTGCATTTTTTCTTTGCCGAGTAGGTGTTGGACATTTTTTTTTGTTATTTACCATTTTATTTTCTCTGTTTGCAATTTTTTATCTAGTGGCGTACTTGTCAAAAGCATTTTATTAGTTTACTATTTTTTCTCTTATTTTTACTTTTATCTACACTTTTCCGAGTGGTGCACTGGGCATAGTTTTCTAAAAAATTTACTCTTTCATTTTCTTTTTTATTTTCCGAATGGTGTACTCAGCGAAATCCCTTTTTTATTTTGTACTTTGCTTTATTTCTTATTTTCCAAGTGGTGTCCTCATCAAAAGCCTTTGTTTTGTTTTTCTTTGTTTTTATTACTCCTGTGAATGCTTCTCTAACCCCATAGGGAAACAACTCTCAATTGAGGAAGATTTCTTGTAGGTTCAAATTGCAAATATCTCGAATGGGGGAAATAATTCTACATATTTTGAATATTAGCATTATTCTTCTAACCATTATGTTCATGATTCTGGGAAGAATTTTTTTTGCATATTCATTCATCTATGCTAACCCTCTCCGGGGAGAAACTCTTATGGTCTTCAATAATATTCCTCTAATGTTTTGCGTATATCAAATTCTTCTCAGCCATCCATCAAGATGTGGGTAGTTAAGAAGAACTAATTCTTTTGTAGGACTATGTCTCCGGTTGCACTGAGTGGGCCATGGATAACGGATGCACTAATCATATGACCAGAGACAAAAGCTTATTCACCAATCGTAAATTGTCTACTTTCTCACATAAGTATACCACATTTGGCAACAACAACAAAGGAAAGGTAATTGGGTTAGGTAAAGTTGCTATCTCCACAGAGAAAAATATTGAGAATGTTATGCTTGCTCAATCTCTTGGATTCAATCTTATGTCCATTGCAAAACTATGTGACTTGGGAATGATGGTATTATTCTCTATCACGAGATGTGTTGTATTTATGCAAAATGATAACACTTTTGTCTTTGAAGGCCAAAGAAAAGGTGATTTATATATTATGGATTTCTGTAAGGGTCCCTCAGTTTCCACCTGTTTGCTTGCAAAAGCTACAGAGGGTTGGTTGTGGCACTGAAGACTTGACTATGCAGGTATGTGAAACTTGCACGCACTGGTGAAGAAGAAAACACGTCATGGGAATTGCCGATGTTAAATTCGATAAAAAATGCCTCTGTGGTGCATGTGAGGCTGGCAAACTCGCGAAGAAATCTCATTCTGCGAGGACTATCATGACCACGACAAGATCACTCGATATTATTCACATGGTCCTCTTCCGAGCGGAAAACTACTCTAGCTTTGGTGGTAATCACTATGGACTCGTAATTGTCAATGATTTTTCTTGATTCACCTAGGTTTTCTTTCTAAAGGATAAATCCAGGAGCCAGCAAATCAACAAACGTTTTGCCAAGAAGACTAAAAAATAATATGATTTTGCCATCAAGCACATAAGAAGTAATATTGGCATGGAGTTAAAAAAATACAAATATCAAGGACTTTCTCGATGACAATGGCATCACCCATGATTTCTCCGTAGCTTATATTCCGCAACAAAAATGGGGTGGTGGAGTGAAAGAATCAGAACTTGAGATGACATGCACCATGTTTACTGCCTACAAGGCCCCAATTTGATTGGGCGGTTGACATCAACACCGCGTGCGATATCACCAAACGAGTTTATCTTCACAAATTTCTTAAGGAAACATCTTATGAGCTTATAACTGGTAACGAGCCAAATGTTTGCTATCTTAGAGTCTTTGGTGCTCCTAGCTATCTTAGAGTCTTTGGTGCTCCTAACATAATATGAATTACAATTATAAGTTTGCACCTAAAGCTCAATGAGGGATTACTTCTTGGTTATGGCTCAAATTCGCAAACTTACAGAGTTTATACTCCCACTTCGGGAAAGCTATGGAAACTATAATGTGCGGTTTGATCAATCTAACGACTCCAAAAGAGAGCACCTACCAAATGTGCTAGATGAACCTCCTCTAGATGAAGTCATCTGATCAATGGCTATTGGAGAGATCAAACATATTGAAGCAAATGCTTCAGATTCCTTTGATGATGATTCTCCTATGTAATGATCAATAACTCATAGTCAAGCTACCGTCGAGGAGAATGCTAGTCCCAAAAGTAATGTTAATACAGATAACAATTCTCAGCCCGAGAATAATATTAATCAGGAAGTGTAACCTGAAGGAAATGTTGGACCTCCTCTATGTTGAGTTGCAAATCGAGTGGACATCGACATGATTCTTGACAACATCAACCAACCAGGTCCAACCACTCTTCCCCGAGCTCAACTAGCTAACTTCTATGAGCATTTCTATTTTGTCTCTATCGAGGCACATCAAAGTTTGATGAAGACATGAAAGACTCCGGATTGGGTGTTGGCCATGCAGAATTCAGTTCAAGCACAACAAGGTGTGGAGTTTGGTCAAGCAACAAGGTGCAAAGGTGGACAAGTATACACATGATGTAGAGATATGATATGGAGGAATGTGGTAAAATCAAAGCACCTCCTTCAAGAAAGAAGAGATAGGAAGGCCAAAATCATACCTAAAAGCATGACCCAAAAATCACCATCTCCTCGGGGTGAGGTGACGAAGACCGCTACACCGGAGAAGGGGCACAACAATACCTGTCTTCTGGGAGAAGGCCACACTCAAAAAGGTGATTGAAGGACAGCGAAGACGTGATAGAAGGAGAGGGCGAATACACAGGTCTTGCATCAAGAGCTAAATCTATGGCTAGAACGCCCACACTTTGAATATGCTCTATCAGGATAGAAGGATGGGCATTTGGCTTGAAGATGGACAAGTCGTCTTAGTATTGAAAACTGCAGGATATGGGAAAATGGCGGGATTTTACGGAAAGTATCCTCACATGCCACATAACAGAGGAAGAAGATTGCGCCAAAAAATTGACATATGGAAATTTCTAGACAAAGTCATATACATGAATCTTCCACCTATCGACCCATACTTATAAGTATAATCACATCAATGAGAAACATCAAGAACGAGTTGCCACTACATGAAACCCAGAAAATGAGACGAAAGAGTTGACGAGTATCTATATCAATACTCACGAACCTTGATCTATCACGAGCACTAGTGGGTGGCTTGTTAGTGATAAGTCAAATGACTTATATGCATGTCTCCCTTTGATGCCAAGGTGGGGCCAAAAATTCCAAGACACCCAACGGGCATATCAGGAGGAGTGACACGACATCAGTAAGAGGATTAGCATCATACGATGCCAAGGGAGCCAGAAAACACTCTACGACATAGAAAAAGGGCCAAAAATGTGTTGTGTACCAACACCCAGTCCAACCCCTATCCTTGCATGCCTCAACACATTGACATGGATGTCTTCCATAAGGATGGAATAAGACCTCTCGCTCACCATAGTTTAGCTTATACCACATAGTGGGATTCCGACGCTTAACGACCAAATATGCACCACCGACATAACTCGTTGACTCTCCCTGACTCCTTGAGTCTCCCCTCCCTAAGACTATAATCTCTTGTATTCTCCATACATATAAGAAAAGATCAAGGCATGAAGTAAGGCTTTTATTTATTGTGGGAGCTTGAACTTGGGTAAATCGCATCTGTGATCTATGTCCAAGACCCCCAGGTCTCCTGATGTGACGCCCCTTCGCCTAAAAATTTCATGTACTCCCTCTAGTACCGTTGTTATGATCGTTTAAAATCCCTCCACAATGTGTGTCAAATAAAATCTTATTTTTTACATAATCACATTAATTTGGACAGGTAAATTACAGACTAACTAGAATATTTATGCCCCCCTTGCAACCATGGAAAATTATCTAGCCATTGAAAAAGTTATGTTCTACCCCTTTGTAATTGTAATGTCCCAACAAAAAAAATGACAATGTTGGTTGTAGGATCACCCTCCTATATTATATTAAAAATATATGTTGGAGTGATGAAGAACAGACGGTTTAGTTACTCTGGTTGTACATCTTTCAAACCTCGATTTTACTTCTCCCTCCATTCAAGTGTGTTGGGCACTTAATAGAATCCAGAAATTCCAAAAGTGTAGGTTGTATAAGTCATTATAGGTTTATTAATATTCGTCATTAACCCTGCTGAAAACACTAGACCATGCATACAATCCTCTTTCTCTCAAACTTAATGCCTATTGATTAGGTGCTGATATATCTAGCGCGGGGATTCGTTGCATGGTATAAATTTACATGTATGGCTTAGCTAAACCATGACATCTATTAATGTGAGATTTATCGCAGCGTTTTGGATGGAGAGATTTGTGTGGTGATTGGCTTCCTTTACTGTTCAAATTATTTTCCTAGTCAAATCTTCTTGCGCCTGGATTGTGATGCATCTCCTTATGTGCCTAACACACCTGGATGACAGGAGTAATACTAGTTGAAAGACGAAAAAGAGATTTTTATACAATGACATGATTTAATAACAGCTCCTTCCTACATTAGAAAAAGAATATTTAAGTCATCAAGAACAGGCGGTAGAGTTACTTTGGTTATACAGATCTTAAACCTAGATTCTACTAATGCCAGTTGAGAGATGAAAAACATATTTTGTACGACTACCTATTTTATATATTTTTAAAGGAGGTTGAAACCCCTGGCCTGTACATCTAAGGATGCACACATCCATCTTTATTATATTATTCAATAGAGCCTGGTAAAAATATACATGGTTCAATCAAAAGCCACCTTTCTGGCGACATTTGTCGCTACACCCACACACTTCATGATGTGTCTTGACCTCGCACAACACACACCGTCTAATCTGGTGGCCTCGCAAGGCTGCCCCATGGTGAGCCGAGAGCACAAACAAATCTAGTTGACCCTAAGTACGCACCTCATGTGCACACTTTAGAATCCACCGATGCCATCTTCCATCATCCCATCTTCAGGAGGGATCAACTCATTGATCTTGCCAAACCCAATTGCCGTCGACACTACCACAATGCCAAATAGCACCGCTGCCCATGCACTCCTCCGTCAAATCCGTCTCTGAGACTCTGCTGCACGATGCCGCCGAGACCCATTGTCGTCGACGCGGTAAATGCCATGTTGCTTCACCTCCTGATGACTCCATCAAGAATCTCCAAAACAATGCCCACAAGAGTGATAATGACGCCAAAGGAGTCACCTCGTCCGATATGGGAGATCCATATCAAGGGTTTCCCCTCGTACCAGCTGACGACCTGCAAGTGCACATGATTTAATTGTATCATTTTCAAAGTACGAGTATCAGCCCCGTAGGAAGCACAAGAATAAGTCTTTATCTCTTGCAATGATTTAAATTGCAGCGCCTGCAAGTTAGTTGTGATCTAAAGCAAACTAGAAACAAAAGTTTTAAAATATTGGGTGATTGTTGCAAGCGAGAAAATAAACGACAAAAGTAAAATAAAGTACCGCGCGACATGGATATCGGTTGTTGTAGTCGATAGGACTAAAGTGTTCCAGGGAGTCTGGATTCCCCACTAATATGTATTTAACACAACTGATGACTAGGCATAATTCAAAGTCGGATTCCTAAGCCACTTTATATGTTTATCTCTATTGGCAGAGTCAATTACAGGTACATGCATACATGCAGCAACCCCGTATCATGTATGCCACTACCGTTTATCCCCACCCCGTTTACCGAATGGTAATTATGGGTCGCCTCATGGACACATCTACGGTGGTCTGCATTTACCCCCTATTTCAATTATCCAAGGAGGGCGATCAGCAATGTCACCACTGATTCCCACCTTCACAACAATAGTAATAATCTTTCGTCCAAAAAAGACATACGTTGGACATCCAACATAAAAAAGATCCTTAAACATATAAAGAGAATGTCAAATCTTATTATCATACAATCGTAAACATACTAGGGTTCCTCCATATCCCCGAGAACTAGGGAAGTACTCGCACATCGAGGGTACAAACATTACGGGATGAATCATAATGAATATGGCGGTAGTGAAAAAGTATGAATCCACATCGACTAATGTATTACAAGGAGTTGGAGATTGAGTGAAGTTGATGAAGACGGATGATGATGATGATGCCCTCTTGATGCGGTGAAGTGGCGGTGGAGTCCCTTAATCAATCCCCCCTCTGGAATCCTTCCAGAGGCTAGGGTTCTTCCTTCTAGATGTGTTTCTGGTTGTGTGTTGTCTCTCCTCTCAAATCCATCTAAACTGGAATGAAGTAGTTGACTAGGCAGAGGTGACGGCAGGCGGTATGCTTGCCGGTGAGCTCGTACCAGACTCCATCCTGCACTTTGGAGGCTTCTGTATGCTCCTTCTCTTCTCCAAATGGTTGACATTTTTATGATAGTGTTTTATCACATTAATTAACATGATTTTATCATCATAATTAAAGTTATTTTGTTAATCTCCAAATTATTCATGTACATGATATCCTGGCAAAAACATACAAAAAGAAATGTGTGAAACATGGTAAAACCCAAAGGATCCTACACTACTAAATGAAATAAAAGGTGGAAATCATCGCATAACTTGGACTCGTCGGCAGCTTGAGCAAGGAGATGATGACTATATTGACGATGTCTTTAACAAGGTAACGCCGCATAGACACCGCCATTGCCAACCATGACTGACACTACTGAGAAAGGGCTTATAGGTGAACCCAAATGAGCGGCGGGCGAGGCAGGGCACCCACCATAGGTATTTTTGAAAACAAGTAGTTGCGGGTAGCAAAAACGGCCCGCCACAGCTAAGAGCATAACTGTGGTGGGCAAATCCCATTCCCCGCCACAAGTATAATCTCCAGGACTAGACTTGTTCGCGTAACTCAGCAGTGACGGGCTCTACCTTGTTCGCGTAACTCAGCAGTGACGGGCTCTACCTATCGCTCGCCATAGGTAGATGACCAAGCATTGGCGAGCGGTGACTAGGAACTACCACTAGTTATCCTTGCCGGATGTCCAGGTTTGGCAGAATGTAGCTACGGCGGGTCTTGCTTGCTGCCCGCTAGTCGTAGGTTAAAGAACTTGTGGCCGGTGTTGGGCAACACCCGTGACTGCAACTATTTTTTTTTCAAATTTCAGCATGGGACATGATGAAAATTACGTCCGCGCAGTCGGCCGCGAAAGCTACCCATGCTCACCCATTCACGACACTGAGCTCTCAGCACCCGATCCCCCCCTCTAATGCCACTGCGCTCCACCGGCCCCCGCAAGCGCCGGTAACGCGTGCCGCCACTCCCCCATCCCTCTTCTCCCCTCCACCCAACGGCGTCCCATGTGACATCGGCCGCTCTCTGCTCCTTGGCCCTCTCTCCACCGACCACTCCATTAGTGTGCCTCCGGCCGCACCAACGGACGACCATGTCGACCATCTCCACATACACATCCGCCAGCGCACCTTCGCCCACACCAATAGCTTCTCGGCCAGCACATCGTTGCCCTTGGTTGCTTGAATTCATTGCTTTTGTTATATATGTTCATTGATTTCAAATGGTCTCAATTCATTGCATGTCCTATATATGTTCATGCTCACGGGTTGTTGTGCTATAATGGATGAATAAGATACAATTGATTGTGCTATATGTCGATGCTCACAGTTTTATTTAGAGGGAATAGAAAAGAGTGCCAAAGTTTTGATGAAATGTTGATTCACTTCCATTTCATCAAATTTCTGGATTATACGTCCAATTTTTAGCAAGGGTTATGCTGATTTTTTTTTATAAATGGCGATGGCCGGTGATGAATTTCATTGCGGTTTTGTTGTCTTCTTTTACATGGAATATAAATGAGTGTGAAAGTTTTGACGAAATGTTTATTCACTTCCTTTTCATCTAATTTCTTACATTCAATACGTCCAATTTTTAGCAACGGTTATGCCAATTTTTTTTGATAAATGGTGATGGTCGGTGGTGAATTTCATTGCGGTTTTGTTGTCTTATTTTACAGGAATAGAAATGAGCGTCAAAGTTTGGCTGAAATGTTGATTCACTTCCACTTCGTCGAATTGTTGGCACTTAATATGTCTCTTTTTTAGCACTCGTCTTGCCAAAAACAATTATTAATATGTAATTCTTTTTTCTCATTACGGATGCAATCTTCATTTTGCAGATAAAAGATGGTGAGACATACACGTTCTCGGGGTGAGGCTTTGACTTCCCAACAGGATGAGCCAAGTTATGCATACGAGTTTCACGAGGAGACCGTTCGTGATGCAGATGGAGGGCTAGATGGGGAAGAAGATTCAGATGCTGCTGAAGAGGAACTGCAAGATGGGGAAGGATATTCCGACGATGGTGCTGAAGTGGAAGTGTAAGATGGCCAACATTTGGGAGAAGAGTTGGATGGTGCTAAAGAGGAAGTGCAAGATGGCCAACATTTGGGAGAAGAGTTGGATGGTGTTGAACAGGAAGGAGACCTCAATGGTGCAAAAGCCGATTTGGAAATTCAACCGCAAAAGAGTGGGTTAAGGAATAAGGTGCCTACAACTACTTATGTAATAAAACGGATTAACAAAGAAGGGAGACCCATTAGTCCGATCAAGAACGCAGCGGAATGGGGTAAGGTCCTAGGTGCTATCGCCCGTGAAAACTGTGGCATCAACGTTAGATGCTTAAGGTGAAGGAAATATGCCCTAGAGGCAATAATAAAGTTATTATTTATTTCCTTATATCATGATAAATGTTTATTATTCATGCTAGAATTGTATTAACTGGAAACATAATACTTGTGTGAATACATAAACAAACAAAGTGTCACTAGTATGCCTCTACTTGACTAGCTCGTTAATCGAAGATGGTTATGTTTCCTAACCATAGACATGAGTTGTCATTTGATTAATGAGATCACATCATTAGGAGAATGATGTGATTGACATGACCCATTCCATTACCTTAGCACCCGATCGTTTAGTATGTTGCTATTGTTTTCTTCATGACTTATACATGTTCCTATGACTATGAGATTATGCAACTCCCGTTTACCGGAGGAACACTTTGTGTGCTACTAAACGTCACAACGTAACTGGGTGATTATAAAGGTACTCTACAGGTGTCTCCAAAGGTACATGTTGGGTTGGCGTATTTCGAGATTAGGATTTGTCACTCCGATTGTCGGAGAGGTATCTCTGGGCCCTCTCGGTAATGCACATCACTTAAGCCTTGCAAGCAATGCAACTAATAAGTTAGTTGCAAGATGATGTATTATAGAACGAGTAAAGAGACTTGTCGGTAACGAGATTGAACTAGGTATTGAGATACCGACGATCGAATCTCGGGCAAGTAACATACCGATGACAAAGGGAACAAACGTATGTTGTTATGCGGTCTAACCGATAAAGATCTTCGTAGAATATGTAGGAGCCAATATGAGCATCCAGGTTCCGCTATTGGTTATTAACCAGAGACGTGTCTCGGTCATGTCTACATTGTTCTCGAACCCGTAGGGTCCGCACGCTTAACGTTACGATGACAGTTTCATTATGACTTTATATATTTTGATGTACCGAAGGTTGTTCGGAGTCCCGGATGTGATCACGGACTTGACGAGGAGTCTCGAAATGGTCGAGACATAAAGATCGATATATCGGACGACTATATTTGGACACCGGAAAGGTTCCGGGTGAGATTGGGACAATACCGGATCATCGGGAGGTTATCGGAACCCCCCGGGAGGTGTATGGGCCTTATTGGGCCTTAGTGGAAAGGAGGTGAAAGGAGCAAGGGAGGGGGCGCCCCCCAAGCCCAATCCGAATTGGGAAGGGGGCCGGCCCCCCTTTCCTTCCTCCCTCCTTCCTCTTCCTTCTGTCTCCTACTCCTAATAGGAAAAAGGGGAGTCCTACTCCCTGTGGGAGTTGGACTCCCCCCTAGGGCGCGCCACCCTCCTTGGCCGGCCCCCTCCTCCACTCCTTTATATACAGGGGCAGGGGGGCACCCCATAGACACAACAGTTGATCATTGATCTCTCAGCCGTGTGCGGTGCCCCCCTCCACCATAGTCCTCGATAATATTGTAGTGATGCTTAGGCGAAGCCGTGCAACGATAAAACATCAAGATCGTCACCACGCCGTCGTGCTGACGGAACTCATCCCCGACACTTTGCTGGATCGGAGTCTGGGGATCGTCATCGAGCTGAACGTGTGCTAGAACTCGGAGGTGACGTAGTTTCGGTGCTTGATCGGTCGGGCCGTGAAGACGTACGACTACATCAACCGCGTTGTGCTAACGCTTCCGCTGCCGGTCTACGAGGGTACGTAGACAACACTCTCCTCTCTCGTTGCTATGCATCACCATGATCTTGCATGTGCGTAGGAATTTTTTTGAAATTACTACGTTCCCCAATAGTGGCATCCGAGCCTAGGTTTTATGCATTGATGTTATGCACGAGTAGAACACAAGTGAGTTGTGGGCGATATAAGTCATACTGCTTACCAGCATGTCATACTTTGGTTCGGTGGTATTGTTGGATGAAGCGGCCCGGACCGACATTACGCATACGCTTACGCGAGACTGGTTCTACCGACGTGCTTTGCACACAGGCGGCTGGCGGGTGTCAGTTTCTCCAACTTTAGTTGAACCGAGTGTGGCTACGCCCGGTCCTTGCGAAGGTTAAAACAGCACCAACTTGACAAACAATCATTGTGGTTTTGATGCGTAGGTAAGAACGGTTCTTGCTAAGCCCGTAGCAGCCACGTCAAACTTGCAACAACAAAGTAGAGGACGTCTAACTTGTTTTTGCAGGGCATGTTGTGATGTGATATGGTCAAGACATGATGCTAAATTTTATTGTATGAGATGATCATGTTTTGTAACCGAGTTATCGGCAACTGGCAGGAGCCATATGGTTGTCGCTTTATTGTATGCAATGCAATCGTGCTGTAATGCTTTACTTTATCACTAAGCAGTAGCGATAGTCGTGGAAGCATAAGATTGGCGAGACGACAACGATGCTACGATGGAGATCAAGGTGTCGCGCCGGTGACGATGGTGATCATGACAATGCTTCGGAGATGGAGATCACAAGCACAAGATGATGATGACCATATCGTATCACTTATATTGATTGCATGTGATGTTTATCTTTTATGCATCTTATCTTGCTTTGATTGACGATAGCATTATAAGATGATCTCTCACTAAATTTCCAGATAAAAGCGTTCTCCCTGAGTATGCACCGTTGCCAAAGTTCGTCGTGCCCAGACACCACATGATGATCGGGTGTGATAAGCTCTACGTCCATCTACAACGGGTGCAAACCAGTTTTGTGCACGCAGAATACTCAGGTTAAACTTGACGAGCCTAGCATATGCAGATATGGCCTCAGAACATTGAGGCCGAAAGGTCGAGCGTGAATCATATAGTAGATATGATCAACATAGTGATGTTCACCATTGAAAACTACTCCATTTCACGTGATGATCGGTTATGGTTTAGTTGATTTGGATCACGTGATCACTTAGAAGATTAGAGGGATGTCTTTCTAAGTGAGAGTTCTTAAGTAATATGATTAATTGAACTTAAATTTATCATGAACTTAGTACCTGATAGTATCTTGCTTGTTTATGTTTGATTGTAGATAGATGGCCCATGCTGTTGTTCCGTTGAATTTTAATGCGTTCCTTGAGAAAGCAAAGTTGAAAGATGATGGTAGCAATTATACGGACTGGGTCCGTAACTTGAGGATTATCCTCATTGCTGCACAGAAGAATTACGTCCTGGAAGCACCTCTGGGTGCCAGGCCTGCTGCTGGAGCAACACCAGATGTTATGAACGTCTGGCAGAGGAAAGATGATGACTACTCGATAATTCAGTGTGCCATGCTTTACAGCTTAGAATCGGGACTTCAACGACGTTTTGAACGTCATGGAGCATATGAGATGTTCCAGGAGTTGAAGTTAATATTTCAAGCAAATGCTCTGATTGAGAGATATGAAGTCTCCAGTAAGTTCTATAGCTGCAAGATGGAGGAGAACAGTTCTGTCAGTGAGCATATACTCAAAATGTCTGGATATAATAATCACTTAATTCAACAGGGAGTTAATCTTCCGGATGATTGTGTCATTGACAGAATTCTCCAATCACTTCCACCTAGCTACAAGAGCTTCGTGATGAACTATAATATGCAAGGGATGAATAAGACAATTCCCGACCTCTTCGCAAGGCTAAAAGCTGCGGAGGTAGAAATCAAGAAGGAGCATCAAGTGTTGATGGTCAACAAGACCACTAGTTTCAAGAAAAAGGACAAGGTGAAGAAGAAGGGGAACTTCAAGAAGAACAGCAAGCAAGTTGCTGCTCAGGAGAAGAAACCCAAGTCTAGACCTAAGCCTGAAACTGAGTGCTTCTACTGCAAGTAGACTGGTCACTAGAAGTGGAACTGCCCCAAGTATTTGGCGGATAAGGAGGATGGCAAGGTTGTAACACCCTCCATGCGGCTATATCTCCCACATGTCGAAGCACGACTTAGAGGCATAACCGCATTGAAAGCAATGTCGCAAGTGAGGTAATCTTTACACAACCCATGTAATACATAAGGGAAAGAGATACATAGTTGGCTTACAATCGCCACTTCACACAATTACATGAATAAAGCATTACATCATCCAAATACACTCAAGGTCCGACTACGGAACCAAAATAAAAGAAGAACCCCAAAAGCGACAAAGGTCCCCGATCGACCCCAACTGGGCTCCACTACTGATCAACTACAATGAAAACAACACAAAGGACAAGATCTTCATCGAGCTCCTTCTGAGCTTGGTAGCGTCATCTGCACGGTCTCATCGGCACCTGCAAACTGGTTTTGGAAGTATCTGTGAGTCACGGGGACTCAGCAATCTCACACCCTCGCAATCAAGGCTAACATACGCAAAAGAGAGCGAGAAGAGAAGGCAAAGCACGATCGAACAACTATGACCAAGAAGTGATCCTAGAACAACCTACGTCAAGCATAACTCCAACACCGTGTTCACTTCCTGGACTCCGCCGGAAAGAGACCATCACGGTAACACACACAGTTGATTCATTTTAATTAAGGTAAACTTCAGGTTTTCTACAACCGGACGTTAACAAATTCCCATCTACCCATAACCGCGGGCACGACTTTTGAAAGTTCAAATCCCTGCAGGGGTGTCCCAACTTAGCCCATCACAAGCTCTCACGGTCAACGAAGGAATAGACCTCCTCCCGAGACGTTCCGATCAGACTCGGTATCCCGGTTCTACAAGACATCCTCGACAATTGTAAAACAAGTCCAACAAAGCCACCCGAATGTGCCGACAAATCCCGATAGGAGCTGCACATATCTCGTTCTCAGGGCACACCGGATTGTCCAAACTTCTGGTAGGCCACCAAGTGATTCGGGTATTTTTCGAAGTACCGGAGAGTTACGGGAATTCGCCGGGGAGTATATGGGCCTTATTGGGCCATACGGGAATAGAGGAGAGAGGCCAAAAGGAAGGAGGCCTGCCCCCCCCCCCCTCTGGTCCGAATTGGACAAGGGGCGCAGCCCCCTTTTCCTTCTTCCTCTCCCCCTCTTTCCCCTTCTCCTACTCCAACAAGGAAGGAAGGAGTCCTACTCCCGGTGGGAGTAGGACTCCCCTTGGCGCGCCCCCTCCTAGGCCGGCTGCCCCCTCCCCCTTGCTCCTTTATATACGGGGGCAGGGGGGCACCTCTAGACACACAAGTTGATCTTCGTGATCGTTCCTTAGCCGTGTGCGGTGCCCCCCTTCACCATATTCCACCTCGGTCATATTGTAGCGGTGCTTAGGCGAAGCCCTGCGACGGTTGAACATCAAGATCGTCACCACGCCGTCGTGCTGACAGAACTCCTCCCCGAAGCTTTGCTGGATCGGAGCCCGGGGTGCGTCATCGAGCTGAACGTGTGCCAAGAACTCGGAGGTGCCGGAGTAACGGTGCTTGGATCGGTTGGACCGTGAAGATGTACGACTACATCAACCACGTTGTGCTAACGCTTCCGTTGTCGATCTACAAGGGTACGTAGATCACACTCTCCCCTCTCGTTGCTATGCATCACCATGATCTTGCGTGTGCGTAGGAAATTTTTTGAAATTACTACGTTCCCCAACAGTTCCAACAGGGAACAAACTTCAATCTTCACCTGCAACTAACAACGCTATAAGAGGGGCTGAGCAAAGCGGTAACATAGCCAAACAACGGTTTGCTAGGACAAGGTGGGTTAGAGGTTTGACATGGCAATTTGGGAGGCATGATAAGCAAGTGGTAGGCATCGCAGCATAGGCATAGCAAAAGAGCGAGCATCTGGCAAAGCAAAGATAGTAGTGATTTCGAGGGTATGATCATCTTGCCTGAAATCCCGCAAGGAAGAAGAACGAGTCCATGAAGAAGACAAATGGACGTAGACGAACGGGTCCTCACAAACGCGACGTTAACGGAACCAACCCGAAGAAGCAACACCAGAAATAAGCACACAACATAGTAAACAACCAACACATAAGCATGGCACGATGCGCAAACAAGTATGATGCATGTCCGGTTTAAAGAGGGCATGGCATGGCAAAGTGCAACAACCAAAACTACAAATTAAGTGGAGCTCAATATGCAACGGGTTGCATATTGACGGAATACCACATCCAGTATTTAGTTCTCTCTCAGTTATGTACCCAACAAGATTAAATGTTGCTAGCATGGCAAGAGATGAAGCATGATGAAACCATCTAATCTAGGCAAGTTTAAATGAGGCCGGAACAACAAAACGACAAGTCCGGAAACTCCTCATATGCATAGATTAGGTTTGGTACTGTTCTGCCCTAAACACAATTTTAAAGTTGTTAAACATGCAAAGTAAGGTCACCATGATAAACTAGGCATCTTCCCACCCCATTTACATATAAAGTTTATTAAATTTGGAGCTATGGTTAATTAGTTATGAAAGAAAACATTTTAGCATGGCATAGGGGCAAATTAAAGCAAACAACAATTTAGACATTTTAAACATGATTGAAAATGGCATATTATTAATCTACACAAAATTCTAAGCAAGTTTCATATATTAAGTTTTTTAATATGATGCACCGTTTGAGAGATAAAATATGCATGAACAACAGGGGGGTTTCTATAAAACAGTTAGTCTCTGGAAAAATTAGCTAAATCCGCCCAAGGGAAAAAACATGATACGGGCCGCATCTGAGCAAGAAGCCCAACAGCGGAAAGAAAAAGAAAAAAAGGGGGCGCTGGGGTGGCCTCACCCAGTGGGCTGAGGCCCAGTCGGGTGGTGGAGGATGCAGGCCGCTGGGCTGCAGCTGGAGAGGCGAGCTGGACCTCGGAGGCGCAGTCAACGCACGCAGCTGGGTCGGACACTCCTCTCACTCGAACTGGATAGCGAGGAGGAACTGAAGCGGGCATGTTCATCTGCTCGACAGAAGCAGAGCAGCAGCGGCGCTGGACGGGAAGGCAGCAGATGGGTTCGGACGGCCATGGCGGACTCCAACGACTTGGCGGGGCGGCGGATCGACGCGGACAAGCGGACTCCGGTGAGACGCCAGATCCAGGCGGCTGCGAGAGAGCTCCTGGGGCTGTCCATGGTGGCCTGCAAGACAGGTTCAGAGAGAGAGAGAGAGAGAGATGTGAGAGGAGGGAGCTGCAGGGAGAGATGGAGGGAAGGAGAGCAGCGGCAGGGCTCATCTGCTGAGTGCACCGGCGATGTGGATGGCCGGACGGAGGCGGGGACGCGGGGCTCCGGGCAGGCGAAGCCCTCCCGCTCGAGGGGCTATGGTGGCTGCCGTAGGTCCAGGAGGGCCAAGGGGAGCTCCTCACTCGGGCGTCGGGTGAGCACGGGGATGGAGGTGAGGGGGCCGGCCTGGAGCTGCTTCTGCGGTGGCGCTCGACGGGGGCGGAGGGGCAGTTGCGCTCCGGTGGTTTGGACGCTGATGACGTGACGACGGGTGAGGACGAGGCAGGGCTCGGGCAGGAGAAGGAGCGCTCGGGCGCTGATGCTGGAGATCAAGCTCGCTCGATCTGGAAGCCATGGGGAGGAGCTGCGGGAATGGGTGGATCGAGGGAGAGGAGGCTCGTGATTGGAGCGATGGGGAAAGCGAGGAGAAGGCAGGTGGCTTGGCTGCGCTGGGATCCGAGGAAGATTTTTGGAGCGGCGGCGCATGATGGGATGGATGGGACAAGGTGCCTAGAAACTAGGGTTGCCCACAATATATAGCAAGCCGGATAGGTTTAGGGGTATAAGGTCACTCCGATCATAATCAGACGGACGGGAAAATAGCTTAGGTAGCCCAAATAAGAAAATGGGGATATTTTGTAGATGTTTGGGGATGATCCGGATCCAACGGTGACGACGGTCCGGGTCGGGTTCGGGACAACTTCGGACACGCGCGAGGGGTCGATGCACTGTGCAGAGAGGGTTAGGCTGGGTCTGGCGGATTGTGAAGAGCGGGTTGGTCTGAGAGAAGAGGGGAGAGATGCAGCCCGACACAATTTCCGGAGACCGAAAACGTCTAACGTTAGACCGGCTACTATTGCCGCTATATTTATCCGTTGGGACGTCAAACGGACTCCGAAACGATGAAACTTGGCAGGCGGTCTACTTACAACAAAACAACACCGCATGCCAACTTTCAAGCCATTCCGAGAACATTTTCCGACCACTTATAAAATAATACTTCGTATGTGCCGCGGGCACATGCAAGTGTGTCTGGACTCAGAATGGACAACGGACGGAACTGGGGAACCCGGACGGATGCAAGTTTTGGAAACATGATGATGCAATGCACATGATGACATGACAAGATGCAACACGCAAGCGAATGACATGGCAACGATGGCGAATAACTGGGGGACACCTGGCACAACGGTCTCGGGGTGTCACAACACTCCACCACTACGAGAGGATCTCGTCCTGGGATCTAGAATGACACCGGAGGGACAACGGAAGAGAAAGAGAAGAGGTAAAACTAAGTTGCTTCTTTGACAAACGAGTTAAACCAAGGAACCTTGTGAGATTGAACAAATTCGAGAAAGAACACAACGAAGGTGAATAAGGTTGAAAACACTCCTTTAGAAAAGAGGAACAAAGAACATTGCGAAAAACCTTGAGGTTGAAGGGCAAGATAAATATTGAAACCACTCCGGTTAAAACAAGATAGAAAAGGATTAAGAATGATATAATTTGGACAGCACTCCGACTGCAAATAAAAACCAACAACGAAAAAAGAATAATCTTGATATGGTCTTATGGAATACATCTCAAATTATGAGGTGACAACCTGCCACTCACGGGAAAAGAATTGGATTGATATGAACAAGGAGACGAGAAACTTATTCACCGGGAGGATAATTGAAGAACTTGGGTCCTTTATGAGCACCATAAATAGCACGATCCTTAGGGAAGAGCTTTAGGTGAAATATAACCCAAGGTAACTCCAATGACGAGATTGATGGATTTAAAAATACCTCATTCTTAATAACATGTGAATCATGAAACATGAACTCAAATTATCAAGAATGGCATAATACCACCTCCAAAGATACGGTAGAAAGAAATGCACTCCGGATTGCAAGATGAAGAATGCTTGAGCTCCTCTGAAAATAATCTTAAAGAACACTGCGAGAAGGAAATTAAATCCTTGATGAACCATCATGTATAGCCTCCATGAAGAAACTCCGGTAAGAAAAGAATAGCAAGAAAGAGAAATTGAAAACACAAGGTAAATCCTTGCAATGATTTAGATGGATCTCCGTGATAATTAGAGCTTGGAACTCCGGGAAAGAAGGATGAGCACTTGAACCCAAGAATTTAATCATCGTGAACAAACTCCGGAAGAAAAGATTAACATAAGGATGAAACAAGAGTAAGAATTATGTTATGCGTATCCTTCACCAATTTAAATTGATGACAAGCAACAGATTTGGCATACCACTTATTCTCGTAGAAAGATTAAGATAGATATGGCGCAAACTTGAGAATGCCTTCCACGAAACACCGGTGGAATCGAAACAATGAATGAATTTGATATGATATCGAAAGAAGAGGAATCTTGCATTAACCACCGTAAGAATAAAAAAAACGATTGGAGAAAAGATAAAGAAAAACACCGTGAAGAATTGGAAAACGAATGAGGATACTTGGGGAAATTTAGATACAAGTGAACGAAGAGATCACGAGCCGATTAAAGATCACTTGCACGAAGCACCGGTAAAATTTGGAGAATGATAGCTGAAAGCTGAGAATGAATAAACCTGAATTGATGGACTCCGGATGAACAAACTGAAAAGGCTCCTGAATTGCTCCGGATGGATAAAAAGAATTCTCACAACCGAACAATTATGAGAGAATGGCAACAAGCTAGAATCACGAATCTTGAAGAGAATGGAGCAAGATTGAGAGGAAAATCTTCTTCAGTCCTCAAAATCCGAGAATGACGACGAGAAACACCACCAAGACTTATTTAGACACTCCGAAAGAACCAAAACAAAGAGGTTGAGCCAACGGTGAAAAGAATTCGACAGATCTTGGAGAAAAACATAAGACTGATGATAATTCATTCTTACGTCAAACTTTAGAAAAGAATTTGAGAAGCTCCGGAAAAATAAGAAGAGTCAGGTAAGATCCTGGGAAAAGACCTGTGGGTTAGGGCCTACTCAAAAGTAACACCGTTGAAAAATTTAAAAGAGGGATTGCGCCGGTTGAAATAAATTGCTTGAATGAGATAACAACCTCGGAATAGGTTTGAACGGATCTTGAAGGAAAAGACGAGCCTTCCAAGATATCTTCAGCACTTCGGAATAATTGAATAGCGAGAAATGAATGAATATGATGAGCACCGGCATGAGAAAGTATTTGAAATGAGGAAAAGGGTATGATCAACATAGCTTGAATTGAAACCATCGGAGAAGAGAAGAAACAAAGAATGATAACTTGAAGCTCCGTTACGATCTTCATGAGAATCACCAGATAAGAATATTGACGGAAAAGAATGGCGAGACTTCACAAGAATAAAAGGATACTTGATAAAGAAATCCTAGTCCTTGAGGAAAAAGGGTGGGTGGGCGGGAAAAACACAGGCAACTTGGAGACGGATGAAATGAACACCGTTGAGAATAACTGATAATTGATCTTGCGAATGTTGAAGTGATCGGATCCACTTAAAGAGAGACACACTGGTTGAAAAGGATTGACATGACAGACTCGATGATCGAGAAGGATTAGTATTCACATCGGAGTATGAGAACACCATTTGGGGAAGGTATGGAATCAACATTTGACTTCGAAGCAACTCGAATACCACAAGTCAAAACAAAACAAAGGATTGGCTTGCGAAATAAGCCGTAACAAACATATGATAGAGATTTCGTCCGAAGTTTTCGTGGTGGGGCCTACATGGGCTCGATCGTACATCACCATCATGTACAAGGCAGTGCATATGACATACGAAGCATCCCCGAGTCGGCATATCCAAGGACTCTTTAAGACACAACGAGACCACTATAAAACCGACCGTGAATAGGCGGACCACTAGACGTCGAACCCCAATTTCATATCATACATCTGTCGGAAAAATATCCTAAGAGCTACTTGAATTCCCACTTATAAACTCCCGAAACTTTCCGGTTATGCAATCAGGTGTTGGGGATACAGGGGAAGCATAATATCTCACCCAAAACTAGCAAATCCTACGTCCAGCTGTATCCATCCTTCAACACATAACCAAGAAACCTTCAGAAATCGTCTACCTCAACCTTCGAAAAAGCATCCGTTATACAAGTTATGGCAATACTCCCGAACTCCTGCCCCAGTACTGGGTGGCGTCGAGGTTATCTCACCAACGAACTGCATAAAAGAGATTTTCGATGTCGGCATACTAAACTCAGGTATTCCAGAACTGCAATGATAAAATTATGACGACAACACCTCGGAGCTCAACTCCCCGCGACACTGCCACAAAACCCCTGACAGGAGGCACCAAGACAATGTTCTCGTCACAAAACCATCGGAACGATTCCAAGATACCCGCGTGATCCTAAATTTTTTTAGTGAAATTTGAGAAGAGAAGAGTCAAAACTCTACGTCAGGATGCCTTACCAGAGTGATGAGGAGACTGGGGAGTAAAAAGAATTCCTAAACTCTCCGATATATAATTCCTAAATGACTGAAAACATTTTTTTCTAGACACAACTCGGCCGCAAAAAACGATCAAGCAATGGGGCTCCTAAGGTCGGGGAAGGCTCTGATACCAACTTGTAATGCCCTCGATGCGGCTATATCTCCCACGTGTCGAAGCACGACTTAGAGGCATAACCGCATTGAAAGCAATGTCGCAAGTGAGGTAATCTTTACACAACCCATGTAATACATAAGGGAAAGAGATACATAGTTGGCTTACAATCGCCACTTCACACAATTACATGAATAAAGCATTACATCATCCAAATACACTCAAGGTCCGACTACGGAACCAAAATAAAAGAAGAACCCCAAAAGCGACAAAGGTCCCCGATCGACCCCAACTGGGCTCCACTACTGATCAACTAGAACGAAAACAACACAAAGGACAAGATCTTGATCAAGCTCCTTCTGAGCTTGGTAGCGTCATCTGCACGGTCTCATCGACACCTGCAAACTGGTTTTGGAAGTATCTGTGAGTCACGGGGACTCAGCAATCTCACACCCTCGCGATCAAGACTATTTAAGCTTATAGGAAGGGTAAAAGGTATGAGGTGGAGCTGCAGCAAGCGACTAGCATATATGGTGGCTAACATACGCAAAAGAGAGCGAGAAGAGAAGGAAAAGCACGATTGAACAACTATGATTAAGAAGTGATCCTAGAACAACCTACGTCAAGCATAACTCCAACACCGTGTTCACTTCCCGGACTCCGCCGGAAAGAGACCATCACGGTAACACACACAGTTGATTCATTTTAATTAAGGTCAACTTCAGGTTTTCTACAACCGGACGTTAACAAATTCCCATCTGCCCATAACCGCTGGCACGGCTTTTGAAAGTTCAAATCCCTGCAGGGGTGTCCCAACTTAGCCCATCACAAGCTCTCACGGTCAACGAAGGAATAGACCTCCTCCCGAGACGTTTCGATCAGACTCGGTATCCCGGTTCTACAAGACATCCTCGACAATGGTAAAACAAGTCCAGCAAAGCCACCCGAATGTGCCGACAAATCCCGATAGGAGCTGCACATATCTCGTTCTCAGGGCACACCGGATTGTCCAAACTTCTGGTAGGCCAGCCCAGAGTTGCCCCTGGTGGCCACCGGCGGCTGACAAGGTGGACCAACACTCAGAGGAGCACTGGCCCGGGGGTTTAAATAAAGATGACCCTTGAGCCGGCCGACTCAAGGGAAAGAAAACGCTAGGTGGCGAATGGTAAAACCAATGTTGGGCCTTGCTGGAGGAGTTTTATTCAAGGCGAACTATCAAGAGGGTTCCCATTATACCCAACCGCGTAAGGAACGCAAAATCCGGGAACATAACACCGATATGAAGGAAACTAGGGAGGCAAAAGTGGAACAAAACACCAGGCATAAGGCCGAGCCTTCCACCCTTTACCAAGTATATAGATGCATTAATTAAATAAGATATATTGTGATATCCCAACAAGTAACATGTTCCAACAAGGAACAACATCCCCATGTTCCTGAAGGAAATATGCCCTAGAGGCAATAATAAAGTTATTATTTATTTCCTTATATCATGATAAATGTTTATTATTCATGCTAGAATTGTATTAACCGGAAACATAATACATGTGTGAATACATAGACAAACAGAGTGTCACTAGTATGCCTCTACTTCACTAGCTCGTTAATCAGAGATGGTTATGTTTCCTAACCATGTGATTGACATGACCCATTCCATTACCTTAGCACCCGATCGTTTAGTATGTTGTTATTGCTTTCTTCATGACTTATACATGTTCCTATGACTATGAGATTATGCAACTCCCGTTTGCCGGAGGAACACTTTATGTGCTACCAAACGTCACAACGTAACTGGGTGACTATAAAGGTGCTCTACAGGTGTCTCCAAAGGTACATGTTGGGTTGGCATATTTCGAGATTAGGATTTGTCACTCCGATTGTCGGAGAGGTATCTCTGGGCCCTCTCGGTAATGCACATCACATAAGCCTTGTAAGCATTGCAACTAATGAGTTAGTTGTGAGATGATGTATTACGGAACGAGTAAAGAGACTTTCCGGTAACGAGATTGAACTAGGTATTGAGATACCGACGATCGAATCTCAGGCAAGTAACATACCGATGACAAAGGGAACAACGTATGTTGTTATGCGGTCTGACCGATAAAGATCTTCGTAGAATATGTAGGAGCCAATATGAGCATCCAGGTTCCGCTATTGGTTATTGACCGGAGACATGTCTCGGTCATGTCAACATTGTTCTTGAACCGTAGGGTCCGCACGCTTAACGTTTCAATGACAGTTATATTATGAGTTTATGAGTTTTGATGTACCGAAGGAGTTCGGAGTCCCGGATGAGATCGGGGACATGACGAGGAGTCTCGAAATGGTCGAGACGTAAAGATTGATATATTGGACGACTATATTCGGACATCGGAAAGGTTCCGAGTGATTCGGGTATTTTTCGAAGTACCGGAGAGTTACGGGAATTCGCCGGGGAGTATATGAGCCTTATTGGGCCATACGGGAATAGAGGAGAGAGGCCAAAAGGAAGGAGGCCTGCGCCCCCCCCCCCTCTGGTCCGAATTGGACAAGGGGCGCAGCCCCCTTTTCCTTCTTCCTCTCCCCCTCTTTCCCCTTCTCCTACTCCAACAAGGAAGGAGTCCTACTCCCGGTGGGAGTAGGACTCCCCTTGGCGCGCCCCCTCCTAGGCCGGCCGCCCCCTCCCCCTTGCTCCTTTATATACGGGGGCAGGGGGGCACCTCTAGACACACAAGTTGATCTTCGTGATCGTTCCTTAGCCGTGTGCGGTGCCCCCCTCCACCATATTCCACCTCGGTCATATTGTAGCGGTGCTTAGGCGAAGCCCTGCGACGGTTGAACATCAAGATCGTCACCACGTCATCGTGCTGACAGAACTCCTCCCCAAAGCTTTGCTGGATCGGAGCCCGGGGTGCGTCATCAAGCTGAACGTGTGCCAAGAACTCGAAGGTGCCGGAGTAACGGTGCTTGGATCGGTTGGACCGTGAAGACGTATGACTACATCAACCACGTTGTGCTAACGCTTCCGTTGTTGATCTACAAGGGTATCTAGATCACACTCTCCCCTCTCGTTGCTATGCCTCACCATGATTTTGCGTGTGCGTAGGAATTTTTTTGAAATTACTACGTTCCCCGACGGTGGCATCCGAGCCTAGGTTTTATATGTTGATGTTATATGCACGAGTAGAACACAAGTGAGTTGTGGGCGATATAACTCATACTGCTTACCAGCATGTCATACTTTGGTTTGGCGGTATTGTTGGACGAAGCGGCCCGGACCGACATTACGCGTACGCTTACGCGAGACCAGTTCTTCCGACATGCTTTGCACAAAGGTGGCTAGTGGGTGACAGTTTCTCCAACTTTAGTTGAACCGAGTGTGGCTACGCCCGGTCCTTACGAAGGTTAAAACAGCACCAACTTGACAAACTATCGTTGTGGTTTTGATAGTTAGGTAAGATTGGTTCTTGCTTAAGCCCGTAGCAGCCACTTAAAACTTGCAACAACAAAGTAGAGGACATCTAACTTGTTTTTGTAGGGCATGTTGTGATGTGATATGGTCAAGACATGATGCTAAATTTTATTGTATGAGATGATCATGTTTTGTAACCGAGTTATCGGCAACTGGCAGGAGCCATATGGTTGTCGCTTTATTGTATGCAATGCAATCGCGCTATAATGCTTTACTTTATCACTAAGCGGTAGCGATAGTCGTGGAGGCATAAGATTGGCGAGACGACAACGATGCTACGATGGAGATCAAGGTGTCGCGGCGGTGACGATGGTGATCATGATGGTGCTTCGAAGATGGAGATCACAAGCACAAGATGATGGTGGCCATATCATATCACTTATGTTGATTGCATGTGATGTTTATCTTTTATGCATCTTATCTTGCTTTGATTGACGGTAGCATTATAAGATGATCTCTCACTAATTATCAAGAAGTGTTCTCCCTGAGTATGCACCGTTGCAAAAGTTCTTCGTGCTGAGACACCACGTGATGATCGGATGTGATAGGCTCTACGTTCAAATACAACGGGTGCAAAACAGTTGCACACGCAGAATACTCAGGTTATACTTGACGAGCCAAGCATATACAGATATGGCCTCAGAACACGGAGACCGAAAGGTCGAGCGTGAATCATATAGCAGATATGATCAACATAACGATGTTCACCAATGAAACTACTCCATCTCACGTGATGATCGGACATGGTTTAGTTGATTTGGATCACGTAATCACTTAGAGGATTAGAGGGATGTCTATCTAAGTGGGAGTTCTTAAGTAATATGATTAATTGAACTTAAATTTATCATGAAACTTAGTCCTTGTAGTATTTTGCAAATTATGTTGTAGATCAATAGCTCGCGTTGTTGCTTCCCTGTGTTTATTTTGATATGTTCCTAGAGAAAATTGTGTTGAAAGATGTTAGTAGCAATGATGCGGATTGGATCCGTGATCTGAGGTTTATCCTCATTGCTGCACAGAAGAATTATGTCCTTGATGCACCGCTAGGTGACGGACCTATTGCAGGAGCAGATGCAGACGTTATGAACGTTTGGCTAGCTCAATATGATGACTACTTGATAGTTTAGTGCACCATGCTTAATGGCTTAGAATCGGGACTTCAAAGACGTTTTGAACGTCATGGAGCATATGAGATGTTCCAGGAGTTGAAGTTAATATTTCAAGCAAATACCCGAGTTGAGAGATATGAAGTCTCCAACAAGTTCTATAGCTAAAAGATGGAGGAGAATCGCTCAACTAGTGAGCATGTGCTCAGATTGTCTGAGTACTACAATCGCTTGAATCAAGTGGGAGTTAATCTTCCAGATAAGATAGTGATTGACAGAATTCTCTAGTCACTATCACCAAGTTAGTAGAACTTCGTGATGAACTATGATATGCAAGGGATAACAGAAACGATTTCCAAGCTCTTCGTAATGCGGAAATTGACGAAGGTAGAAATCGAGAAAAACATCAAGTGTTGATGGTAGACAAGACCACTAGTTTCAAGAAAAGGGCAGAGGGAAGAAGGGGAACTTCAAGAAGAACAACAAGCAAGTTGCTGCTCAAGTGAAGAAGCCCAAGTCTGGTCCTAAGCCTGAGACTAAGTGCTTCTACTGCAAAGGGACTAGTCACTGGAAGCGGAACTACCCCAAGTGATTGGCGGATAAGAAGGATGGTAAAGTGAATATAAGTATATTTGATATACATGTTATTGATGTGTACTTTACTAGTGTTTATAGCAACCCCTCAGTATTTGATAATAGTTCAGTTGCTAAGATTAGTAACTCGAAACGGGAGTTGCAGAATAAACAGAGACTAGTTAAGGGTGAAGTGACGATGTGTGTTGGAAGTGGTTCCAAGATTGATATGATCATCATCGCAGACTCCCTGTACTTTCGAGATTAGTGTTGAACCTAAATAAGTGTTATTTGGTGTTTGCGTTGAGCATGAATATGATTTGATCATGTTTATTGCAATACGGTTATTCATTTAAGTTAGAGAACAATTGTTGTTCTGTTTACATGAATAAAACCTTCTATGGTCATACACACCAACGAAAATGGTTTGTTGGATCTCGATTGTAGTGATACACAGTGCAACTTATTTGTAGCACTGCCGTTTAGGTCATATTGGTGTAAAGCGCATGAAGAAACTCCATGCTGATGGGATTTTGGAATCACTTGATTATGAATCACTTGATGCTTGCGTACCATGCCTCATGGGCAAGATGACTAAGACTCCGTTCTCTGGAGCGAGCAACTGACTTATTGGAAATAATACATACTGATGTATGCGGTCCGATGAGTGTTAAGGCTCACAGCAAGTATCATTATTCTCTAAACTTCACAGATGATTTGAGCAGATATGGGTATATCTACTTGATGGAACATAAGTCTGAAACATTTGAAAAGTTCAAAGAATTTCAGAGTGAAGTGGAAAATCATCGTGACAAGAAAATAAAGTTTCTACGATCTGATCGCGGAGACAAATATTTGAGTTACGAGTTTGGCCTTCAGTTAAAAACAATGTGAAATAGTTTCACTACTCACGCCACCTGGAACACCACAGCATAATGGTGTGTCCGAACGTCATAACCGTACTTTATTAGATATGGTGCGAACTATGATGTATCTTACCAATCTACCACTATCATTTTGGGATTATGCATTAGAGACAACTGCATTCACGTTAAATAGGGCACCATCTAAATCCGTTGAAACGACACCGTATGAACTATGGTTTGGCAAGAAACTTAAGCTGTCGTTTCTTAAAGTTTGAGGTAGCAAATGCTTATGTGAAAAAGTTTCAACCTGATAAGCTCAAACCCAAATCGGAGAAGTGCGTCTTCATAGGATACCCAAAAAGAAAATGTTGGGTACACCTTCTATCACAGATCCGAAGGCAAGATATTCGTTGCTTTGAATGGATCCTTTCTAGAGAAGGAATTTCTCTCGAAAGAAGTGAGTGGGAGGAAAGTATAACTTGATGAGGTAACTGTACCTGCTCCCTTATTGGAAAGTAGTTCATCACAGAAATCTGTTCTTGTGACTACTACACCAATTAGTAAGGAAGCTAATGATGATGATCATGTAACTTCAGATCAAGTTACTACCGAATCTTGTAGGTAAACCAGAGTGAGATCCGCACCAGAGTGGTACGGTAATCCTGTTCTGGAAGTCATGTTACTAGACCATGACGAACTTGCGAACTATGAGGAAGCGATGATGAGCCTAGATTCCACGAAATGGTTTGAGGCCATGAAATCTGAGATATGATCCATGTATGAGAACAAAGTATGGACTTTGATGGATTTTCCCGATGATCGGCAAGCCATAGAAAACAAATGGATCTTCAAGAGGAAGACGTACGCTGATAGTAGTGTTACTATCTACAAAGCTAGACTTGTCGAAAAAGGTTTTTTGACAAAGTTCAAGGTGTTGACTACGATGAATCTTTCTCACTCGTAGCGATGCTTAAGTCTGTCCAAATCATGTTAGCAATTGCCGCATTTTTATGAAATCTGGCAAATGGATAAACGAAACTACATTCCTTAATGGATTTAAAGAAGAGTTGTATATGATGCAACCAAAAGGTTTTGTCAATCCTAAAGGTGCTAACAAAATATGCAAGCTCCGGCGATCCATCTATGGACTGGTGCAAGCATCTTGGAGTTGGAATATACGCTTTGATAAGTTGATCAAAGCATATAGTTTTATACAGACTTGCGATGAAGCATGTATTTACAAGAAAGTGAGTGGGAGCACTACAACATTTCTGATAAGTATATGTGAATGACATATTGTTGATCGGAAATAATGTGGAATTATTCCGCAAAGCATAAAGGAGTGTTTGAAAGGAATTTTCCAAAGAAAGACCTTGGTGAAGCTGCTGACATATTGAACATCAAGATCTATAGAGATAGATCAAGACGCTTGATAAGTTTTTTTCAATGAGTACATACCTTGACAAGATTTTGAAGTAGTTCAAAATAGAACAGTCAAAGAAAGAGTTCTTGTCTGTGTTACAAGGTGTGAAATTGAGTAAGACACAAAACCCGACCACGACAGAAGATAGAAAGAGAATGAAAGTCATTCCCTATGCCTCAGCCATAGGTTCTATAAAGTATGCCATGCTATGTACCAGATCTATTGTATACCCTACACTGATTTTGGCAAGGTAGTACAATAGTGATCTAGGAGTAGATCACTGGACAGCGGTCAAAATTATCCTTAGTGTAATAAGGATATGTTTCTCGATTATGGAGGTGACAAAAAGGTCCGTCGTAAAGGGTTACGTCGATGCAAGTTTTGACACTAATCCAGATGACTCTAAGTCTCAATCTGGATACATATTGAAAGTGGGAGCAATTAGCTAGAGTAGCTCTGTGCAGAGCATTGTTGACATAGAAATTTGCAAAATACATACGGATCTGAATGTGGCAAACCCGTTGACTAAACTTCTCTCACAATCAAAACATGCCACACCTTAGTACTCTTTGGGTGTTAATCGCATAGCGATGTGAACTAGATTACTAAATCTAGTAAACCCTTTGGGTGTTGGTCACATGAATATGTGAACTAATCACATAAATATGTGAACTATTAGTGTTAAATCACATGGTGATGTGAACTAGATTATTGACTCTAGTGCAAGTGGGAGACTGAAGGAAATATGCCCTAGAGGCAATAATAAAGTTATTATTTATTTCCTTATATCATGATAAATGTTTATTATTCATGCTAGAATTGTATTAACCGGAAACATAATACATGTGTGAATACATAGACAAACAGAGTGTCACTAGTATGCCTCTACTTGACTAGCTCGTTAATCAAAGATGGTTATGTTTCCTAACCATGGACAAGGAGTTGTTATTTGATTAACGGGATCACATCATTAGGTGAATGATCTGATTGACATGACCCATTCCATTAGCTTAGCACCCGATCGTTTAGTATGTTGCTATTGCTTTCTTCATGACTTATGCATGTTCCTATGACTATGAGATTATGCAACTCCCGTTTGCCGGAGGAACACTTTGTGTGCTACCAAACGTCACAACATAACTGAGTGATTATAAAGGTGCTCTACAGGTGTCTCCAAAGGTACATGTTGGGTTGGTGTATTTCGAAATTAGGATTTGTCACTCCGATTGTCGGAGAGGTATCTCTGGGCCCTCTCGGTAATGCACATCACATAAGCCTTGCAAGCATTGCAACTAATGAGTTAGTTGTGAGATGATGTATTACGGAACGAGTAAAGAGACTTTCTGGTAACGAGATTGAACTAGGTATTGAGATACCGACGATCGAATCTCGGGCAAGTAACATACCGATGACAAAGGGAACAACGTATGTTGTTATGCGGTCTGACCGATAAAGATCTTCGTAGAATATGTAGGAGCCAATATGAGCATCCAGGTTCCGCTATTGGTTATTGACCGGAGACATGTCTCGGTCATGTCTACATTGTTCTCGAACCGTAGGGTCCGCACGCTTAAGGTTTCGATGACAGTTATATTATGAGTCTATGCGTTTTGATGTACCGAAGGAGTTTGGAGTCCCGGATGAGATCGGGGACATGACAAGGAGTCTTGAAATGGTCGAGACATAAAGATCGATATATTGGACGACTATATTCGGACATCAGAAAGGTTCCGAGTGATTCGGGTATTTTTCGAAGTACCGGAGAGTTACGGGAATTCGCCGGGGAGTATATGGGCCTTATTGGGCCATATGGGGATAGAGGAGAGAGGCCAAAAGGAAGGAGGCCTGTGCCCCCCCTCTGGTCCGAATTGGACAAGGGGCGCAGCCCCCTTTTCCTTCTTCCTCTCCCCCTCTTTCCCCTTCTCGTACTCCAACAAGGAAGGAAGGAGTCCTACTCCCGGTGGGAGTAGGACTCCCCTTGGCGCGCCCCATC
>NC_057794.1:146609057-146617822 GCF_018294505.1 Triticum aestivum | reverse complement strand
ATCGAGCTGAACGTGTGCCAAGAACTCGGAGGTGCCGGAGTAACGGTGCTTGGATCGGTTGGACCGTGAAGACGTACGACTACATCAACCACGTTGTGCTAACGCTTCCGTTGTCGATCTACAAGGGTACGTAGATCACACTCTCCCCTCTCGTTGCTATGCATCACCATGATCTTGCGTGTGCGTAGGAAATTTTTTGAAATTACTACGTTCCCCAACAGTTCCAACAGGGAACAAATTTCAATCTTCACCTGCAACTAACAACGCTATAAGAGGGGTTGAGCAAAGCGGTAACATAGCCAAACAACGGTTTGCTAGGACAAGGTGGGTTAGAGGTTTGACATGGCAATTTGGGAGGCATGATAAGCAAGTGGTAGGCATCGCAGCATAGGCATAGCAAAAGAGCGAGCATCTGGCAAAGCAAAGATAGTAGTGATTTCGAGGGTATGATCATCTTGCCTGAAATCCCGCAAGGAAGAAGAACGAGTCCATGAAGAAGACAAATGGACGTAGACGAACGGGTCCTCACAAACGCGACGTTAACGGAACCAACCCGAAGAAGCAACACCAGAAAGAAGCACACAACATAGTAAACAACCAACACATAAGCATGGCACGATGCGCAAACAAGTATGATGCATGTCCGGTTTAAAGAGGGCATGGCATGGCAAAGTGCAACAACCAAAACTACAAATTAAGTGGAGCTCAATATGCAACGGGTTGCATATTGACAGAATACCACATCCATTATTCAGTTCTCTCTCGGTTATGTACCCAACAAGATTAAATGTTGCTAGCATGGCAAGAGATGAAGCATGATGAAACCATCTAATCTAGGCAAGTTTAAATGAGGTCGGAACAACAAAACGACAAGTCCGGAAACTCCTCATATGCATAGATTAGGTTTGGTACTTTTCTGCCATAAACACAATTTTAAAGTTGTTAAACATGCAAAGTAAGGTCACCACGATAAACTAGGCATTTTTCCACCCCATTTACATATAAAGTTTATTAAATTTGGAGCTACGGTTAATTAGTTATGAAAGAAAACATTTTAGCATGGCATAGGGGCAAATTAAAGCAAACAACAATTTAGACATTTTAAACATGATTGAAAATGGCATATTATTAATCTACACAAAATTCTAAGCAAGTTTCATATATTAAGGTTTTTAATATGATGCACCGTTTGGGAGATAAAATATGCATGAACAACATGGGGGTTTCTGTAAAACAGTTAGTCTCTGGAAAAATTAGCTAAATCCGCCCAAGGGAAAAAACATGATACGGGCCGCATCTGAGCAAGAAGCCCAACAAAGGAAAGAAAAAGAAAAAAAGGGGGCGCTGGGGTGGCCTCACCCAGTGGGCTGAGGCCCAGTCAGGTGGTGGAGGATGCAGGCCGCTGGGCTGCAGCTGGAGAGGCGAGCTGGACCTTGGAGGCGCAGTCGACGCACACAGCTGGGCCGGGCGCTCCTCTCGCTCGAACTGGATAGCGAGGAGGAACTGAAGCGGGCGTGTTCATCTGCTTGACAGAAGCAGAGCAGCAGCGGCGCTGGATGGGAAGGCAGCAGATGGGTTCGGACGGCCATGGCGGACTCCAACGACTTGGTGGGGCGGCGGATCGACGCGGACGAGTGGACTCCGGTGAGACGCCAGATCCAGGCAGCTGCGAGAGAGCTCCTGGGGCTGTCCATGGTGGCCTGCGAGACTAGTTCAGAGAGAGAGAGATGTGAGAGGAGGGAGCCGCAGGGAGAGATGGAGGGAAGGAGAGCAGCGGCAGGCTCATCTGCTGAGTGCGCCGGCGATGTGGATGGCCGGACGGAGGCGGGGACGCAGGGCTCCGGGCAGGCGAAGCCCTCCCACTCGAGGGGCTATGGTGGCTGCCGCAGGTCGAGGAGGGCCAATGGGAGCTCCTTGCTCGGGCGTCGGGTGAGCACGGGGATGGAGGTGAGGGGGCCGGCCTGGAGCTGCTTCTGCGGTGGCGCTCGACGGGGGTGGAGGGGCGGTTGCGCTCCGGTGGTTTGGACGCCGGTGACGTGACGACGGGTGAGGACGAGGCAGGGCTCGGGCAGGAGAAGGAGCGCTCGGGCGCTGATGCTGGAGATCAAGCTCGCTCGATCTGGAAGCCATGGGGAGGAGCTGCGGGAATGGGTGGATCGAGGGAGAGGAGGCTCGTGATTGGAGCGATGGGGAAAGCGAGGAGAAGGCAGGTGGCTTGGCTGCGCTGGGATCCGAGGAAGATTTTTGGAGCGGCGGCGCATGATGGGATGGATGGGACAAGGTGCCTAGAAACTAGGGTTGCCCACAATATATAGCAAGCCGGATAGGTTTAGGGGGTATAAGGTCCCTCCGATCATAATCAGACGGACGGGAAAATAGCTTAGGTAGCCCAAATAAGAAAATGGAGATATTTTGTAGATGTTTGGGGATGATCCGGATCCAATGGTGACGACGGTCTGGGTCGGGTTCGGGACAACTTCGGACACGCGCGAGGAGTCGATGCATTGTGCAGAGAGGGTTAGTGTGGGTCTGGCGGATTGTGAAGAGCGGGTTGGTCTGAGAGAAGAGGGGAGAGATGCAGCCCGGCACGGTTTCCGGAGACCGAAAACGTCCGACGTTAGACCAGCTACTATTGCCGCTATATTTATCCGTTGGGACGTCAAACGGACTCTGAATGCGATGAAACTTGGCAGGCAGTCTACTTACAACAAAACAACACCGCATGCCAACTTTCAACCCATTCCGAGAACATTTTCTGGCCACTTATAAAATAATACTTCGGACGTGCCGCGGGCACGTGCAAGTGTGTCTGGACTCAAAATGGACAACGGACGGAACTGGGGAACCCAAACGGATGCAAGTTTTGAAAACATGATGATGCAATGCACATGATGACATGACAAGATGCAACACGCAAGCGAATGACATGGCAACGACGGCGAATAACTGGGGGACACCTGGCACAACGGTCTCGGGGTGTCACAAAGGTGAACAAAGGTATATGTGATATATATGTTATTGATGTGTACCTTACTAGAGCTTGCAGTAGCACCTGGGTATTTGATACTGGTTCTGTTGCTATTATTTGCAACTCGAAACAGGGACTATGGTTTAAGCGAACACTGGCGAAGGACGAGGTGACGATGCGCGTGGGAAATGGTTCCAAAGTCGATGTGATCGCGATCGGCACGCTACCTCTACATCTATCATCGCGATTAGTATTAGACCTAAATATTTGTTATTTGGTGCCAGCATTGAGCATGAACATTATATCTGGATCTTGTTTGATGCGAGACGGTTATTCATTTAAATCAGAGAATAATGGTTGTTCTATTTATATGAGCAATATCTTTTATGGTCATGCACCCTTGAAGAGTGGTCTATTTTTGATGAATCTCGATAGTAGTAATACACATATTCATAATGTTGAAGCCAAAAGATGCATAGTTGATAATGATAGTGCAACTTATTTGTGGCACTGCCATTTAGGTCATATCGGTGTAAAGCGCATGAAGAAACTCCATACTGATGGACTTTTGGAACCACTTGATTATGAATCACTTGGTACTTGCGAACCGTGGCTCATGGGCAAGATGACTAAAACGCCGTTCTCCAGTACTATGGAGAGAGCAACAAATTTGTTGGAAATCATACATACAGATGTATGTGGTCCAATGAATGTTGAAGCGCGTGGCGGATATCGTTATTTTCTCACCTTCACAGATGATTTAAGCAGATATGGGTATATCTACTTAATGAAACATAAGTCTGAAACATTTGAAAAGTTCAAAGAATTTCAGAGTGAAGTTGAAAATCATCGTAACAAGAAAATAAAGTTTCTACGATCTGATCATGGAGGAGAATATTTGAGTTACGAGTTTGGTTTACATTTGAAACAATGCAGAATAGTTTCGCAACTCACGCCACCCGGAACACCACAGCGTAATGGTGTGTCCGAACGTCGTAATCGTACTTTACTTGATATGGTGCGATCTATAATGTCTCTTATAGATTTACCGCTATCATTTTGGGGTTATGCTTTAGAGACGACCACATTCATGTTAAATAGGGCACCATCAAAATCCGTTGAGACAACACCTTATGAACTATGGTTTGGCAAGAAACCTAAGTTGTCGTTTCTGAAAGTTTGGGGATGCGATGCTTATGTGAAAAAGCTTCAACCTGATAAGCTCGAACCCAAATCGGAGAAATGTGTCTTCATAGGATACCCGAAGGAGACTGTTGGGTACACCTTCTATCACAGATCCGAAGGCAAGACATTTGTTGCTAAGAATGGATCCTTTCTAGAGAAGGAGTTTCTCTCGAAAGAAGTGAGTGGGAGGAAAGTAGAACTTGATGAGGTAACTGTACCTGCTCCCTTATTGGAAAGTAGTACATCACAGAAACCGGTTTCTGTGACACCTACACCAATTAGTGAGGAAGCTAATGATGATGATCATGAAACTTCAGAACAAGTTACTACTGAACTTCGTAGATCAACTAGAGTAAGATCCGCACCAGAATGGTACAGTAATCCTGTTCTGGAAGTCATGCTACTAGATCATGATGAACCTACGAACTATGAAGAAGTGATGGTGAGCCCAGATTCCGCAAAATGGCTTGAAGCCATGAAATCTGAGAAGGGATCCATGTATGAGAACAAAGTGTGGACTTTGGTTGACTTGCCCAATGATCGGCAAGAAATTGAGAATAAATGGATCTTCAAGAAGAAGACTAATGCTGACGGTAATGTTACTGTCTACAAAGCTCGACTTGTCGCAAAAGGTTTTCGACAAGTTCAAGGGATTCACTATGATGAGACCTTCTCACTCGTAGCGATGCTTAAGTCTGTCCGAATCATGTTAGCAATTGCCGCATTTTATGATTATGAAATTTGGCAGATGGATGTCAAAACTGCATTCCTGAATGGATTTCTGGAAAAAGAGTTGTATATGATGCAGCCGGAAGGTTTTGTCGATCCAAAGGGAGCTAACAAAGTGTGCAAGCTCCAGCGATCCATTTATGGACTGGTGCAAGCATCTCGGAGTTGGAATAAACGCTTTGATAGTGTGATCAAAGCATTTGGTTTTATACAGACTTTTGGAGAAGCCTGTATTTACAAGTGAGTGGGAGCTCTGTAGCATTTCTGATATTATATGTGGATGACATATTACTAATCGGAAATGATGTAGAATTTCTGGATAGCATAAAGGGATACTTGAATAAGAGTTTTTCAATGAAAGATCTCGGTGAAGCTGCTTACATATTAGGCATTAAGATCTATAGAGATAGATCAAGACGCTTAATTGGTCTTTCACAAAGCACATACCTTGACAAAGTTTTGAAGAATTTCAAAATGGATCAAGCAAAGAAAGGATTCTTGCCTGTGTTACAAGGTGTGAAGTTGAGTAAGACTCAATGCCCGACCACTGCAGAAGATAGAGAGAAAATGAAATATGTTCCCTATGCTTCAGCCATAGGCTCTATCATGTATGCAATGTTGTGTACCAGACCTGATGTGTGCCTTGCTATAAGTCTAGCAGGGAGGTACCAAAGTAATCCAGGAGTGGATCACTGGATAGCGGTCAAGAACATCCTGAAATACCTGAAAAGGACTAAGGATATGTTTATCGTATATGGAGGTTACAAAGAGCTCATCGTAAATGGTTACGTTGATGCAAGCTTTGACACTGATCCAGACGATTCTAAATCGCAAACCGGATACATATTAACATTAAACGGTGGAGCTGTCTGTTGGTGCAGTTTAAACAAAGCGTCGTGGCGGGATCTACATGTGAAGCAGAGTACATAGCTGCTTCAGAAGCAGCAAACGAAGGGGTCTGGATGAAGGAGTTCATATCCGATCTAGGTGTCATACCTAGTGCATCGGGTCCAATGAAAATCTTTTGTGACAATACTGGTGCAATTGCCTTGGCAAAGGAATCCACATTTCACAAGAGAACCAAGCACATCAAGAGACGCTTCAATTCCATTCGGGATCTAGTCCAGGTGGGAGACATAGAGATTTGCAAGATACATACGGATTTGAATGTAGCAGACCCATTGACTAAGCCTCTTCCACGAGCAAAACATGATCAGCACCAAGGCTCCATGGGTGTTAGAATCATTACTGTGTAATCTAGATTATTGACTCTAGTGCAAGTGGGAGACTAGAGGAAATATGCCCTAGAGGCAATAATAAAGTTATTATTTATTTCCTTATATCATGATAAATGTTTATTATTCATGCTAGAATTGTATTAACCGGAAACATAATACTTGTGTGAATGCATAAACAAACAAAGTGTCACTAGTATGCCTCTACTTGACTAGGTCGTTAATCGAAGATGGTTATGTTTCCTAACCATAGACATGAGTTTTCATTTGATTAACGAGATCACATCATTAGGAGAATGATGTGATTGACATGACCCATTCCATTAGCTTAGCACCCGATCGTTTAGTATGTTGCTATTGCTTTCTTCATGACTTATACATGTTCCTATGACTATGAGATTATGCAACTCCCGTTTACCGGAGGAACACTTTGTGTGCTACCAAACGTCACAACGCAACTGGGTGATTATAAAGGTACTCTACAAGTGTCTCCAAAGGTACATGTTGGGTTGGCGTATTTCGAGATTAGGATTCATCACTCCGACTGTCGGAGAGGTATCTCCAGGCCCTCTCGGTAATGCACATCACTTAAGCCTTGCAAGCAATGCAACTAATAAGTTAGTTGCAAGATGATGTATTATAGAATGAGTAAAGAGACTTGCCGGTAATGATATTGAACTAGGTATTGAGATACCGACGATCGAATCTCGGGAAAGTAACATACCGATGACAAAGGTAACAAACGTATGTTGTTATGCGGTCTGACCGATAAAGATCTTCGTAGAATATGTAGGAGCCAATATGAGAATCCATGTTCCGCTATTGGTTATTGACCGGAGATGTGTCTCGGTCATGTCTACATTGTTCTCGAACCCGTAGGGTCCGCACCCTTAATGTTATGATGACAGTTTCATTATGAGTTTATATATTTTGATGTACCGAAGGTTGTTCGGAGTCCCGGATGTGATCACGGACTTGACGAGGAGTCTCGAAATGGTCGAGACATAAAGATCGATATATAGGACGACTATATTTGGATACCGGAAAGGTTCCAGGTGAGATTGGGACAATACCGGATCATCGGGAGGTTATCGGAACCCCCCGGGAGGTATATGGGCCTTATTGGGCCTTAGTGGAAAGGAGGGGAAAGGAGCAAGGGAGGGGGCGCCCCCCCAAGCCCAATTCGAATTGGGAAGGGGGCCGGTCCCCCTTTCCTTCCTCCCTCCTTCCTCTTCCTTCCCTCTCCTACTCCTAATAGGAAAAAGGGGAGTCCTACTCCCTGTGGGAGTGGACTCCCCCCTAGGACGCGCCACCCTCCTTGGCCGACCCCCTCCTCCACTCCTTTATATACGGGGGCAGGGGGGCACCCCATAGACACAATAGTTGATCATTGATCTCTTAGCCGTGTGCGGTGCCCCCCTCCACCATAGTCCCCGATAATATTGTAGTGGTGCTTAGGTGAAGCCCTGCTACGGTAAAACATCAAGATCGTCACCACGCCGGCGTGCTGACGGAACTCATCCCCGACACTTTGCTGGATCGGAGTCCGGGGATCGTCATCGAGCTAAACGTGTGCTAGAACTCGGAGGTGTCGTAGTTTCGGTGCTTGATCGGTCGGGCCGTGAAGACGTACGACTACATCAACCGTGTTGTGCTAACGCTTCCGCTTCCGATCTACGAGGGTACGTAGACAACACTCTCCTCTCTCGTTGCTATGCATCACCATGATCTTGCGTGTGCGTAGGAATTTTTTTTGAAATTACTACGTTCCCCAACATAAGGGGCCCTAAAAACAAGTAATGGTGAAACCTCCTGTTAGGAAAGATGAAAGATATTTACAAGTTCAATGACCGAGACAATGCACTTGTAGAAACCCATGCCATGTGAGTGTTCACTAAAGCCTTGAGTAGTAATAGATACCGTGCAAACAAGCTATTGGACGACGGATATGATTTAAAGGATATCAAAAAGCTATATCCTAGTACTACCTATGAGGAATGGAAGGAGTTCCTTGATTACCGAGACTCAGATGCACACAAACAAGACAAACAGAAGTTTGCGAAGCTCCGAAGCCAAATGGCAGGGAACCACAATCTAGGCACCTGTGGTTATGAAGGGAAGTAGCCAATCTGGGATAAGCTTTGCCCCCGCCCTTACCTGTCTCTCTCTCTCTGGCGCCCCCGATGCCCCATCGCCCCCGAAGAAGAAGAAGAAGAAGAAGAAGAAGAAGAAGAAGAAGAAGAAGAAGAAGAAGAAGAAGAAGAAGAAGAAGAAGAAGAAGAAGAAGAAGAAGAAGAAGAAGAAGAAGAAGAAGAAGAAGAAGAAGAAGAAGAAGAAGAAGAAGAAGAAGAAGAAGAAGAAGAAGAAGAAGAAGAAGAAGAAGAAGAAGAAGAAGAGGAGGAGGAGGAGGAGGAGGAGGAGGAGGAAGAAGAAGAAGAAGAAGAAGAAGAAGAAGAAGAAGAAGAAGAAGAAGAAGAAGAAGAAGAAGAAGAAGAAGAAGAAGAAGAAGAAGAAGAAGAAGAAGAAGAAGAAGAAGAAGAAGAAGAAGAAGAAGAAGAAGAAGAAGAAGAAGAAGAAGAAGAAGAAGAAGAAGAAGAAGAAGAAGAAGAAGATGATGATGATGATGATGATGATGATGAAGAAGAAGA